>NC_056729.1:1349378687-1349574141 GCF_019279795.1 Protopterus annectens | reverse complement strand
AGTGTATGCTGCACTGCCCTTCATCACAGACTGAAATACCATTAGATTTACTCTTAGGGTATAGTGTATGATGCAAATCCCCACATTATAGACTGACATACCATCAGATTTGCTCTAAGGGTACAGTGTATGCTGCACATCCCTTCATCATGGAATGAAATACCGTCAGATTTGCACTTGTTAAGAGTGTATGCTGCACATCCCTTCATCATAGACTGACATTCCATCAAATTTGTAGCTGGGTAAAGTGTATGCTTCACATCCCTGCATCACAAACTGAAATACCATCAGATTTGCTCTCAGGGTACAGTGTATGCTGCACATCCCTTTATCATAGACTGAAATATCATCAGATTTGCACTTGTATACAGTGATTGCTGCACATACCTTCATCTTAGACTGAAATACCACCAGATTTGCTCTCAGGGTACAGTGTATGCTGCACATCCCTTTATCATACACTGGAATACCATTAGATTTGCACTTGTACACATTGTTGGCTGCACATACCTTCATCTTAGACTGAAATACCATCAGTTGCTCTCGAGGTACAGTGCATGCTGCACATCCATTCATCATAGACTGAAATATCATCAGATTTGCACTTGTATACAGTGTTTGCTGCACATACCTTCATCTTAGACTGAAATACCTTCAGTTGCTCTCGGGGTACAGTGTATGCTGCACATCCCTTCATCATAGACTGAAATACAGTCAGATTTGCACTTCTATACAGTATATAGGTTCATAGGTTCATACTAGGCTATCTGCCCTAAGGCAATTATAAGCCTAGCCCGATTCTGTATGGCTTACGCCACCCATTGATTTGAGTATACTGTGCCCTTTTTAAGGTTTAGTTTACTGTGCCTCTGTCTAATAGTGGCACGGGAGTAATCCCTGGGACAAACCTACGATCCCCCATCCATCTATCAAGATTCTTCTTGAAGAGATTCAGTGAGGTGCTCTGCCTCACATGAACTGGAATTCTATTCCAGAGCGAAGGGAGCCTCCGGCTTATGAACCTGTCCCTCCAGCAAGTTCTATTTATTTCTGTGCTGAGGTTCAAGTCCCTCGAGCATGTGGCTCTAAGGGATTTAGATTTACTGAGGTGGAGCATGTCCATTAATTCTGGATTTGACATTGCTTTTGCTTTGTATATGAGGCATAGATCGCCTCGAAGTAGGCGGTATGCAACTGAGTAGAGCTGGAGTTTTTTTAACCGAGCAGCATATGGCATCTGTTTGAGACCCTTGATCCTCTTGGTGAGATACTTTTGGGGTCTTTCTAATTGCTGCAGGTGTCGGGTAAGGTACATCCCAAAAGGGGCATTGTATTCTATGATGGGCCTGATGAGGGATGAATAAAGGGGCATGATTACCTCTTGATCTAGATGTGAAACCCTTTGTGATGAGGTGGGCTATGTAGAAGGTCTTTCTAACCACTTTGGCAATGTGGTTTTCAAAGGAGAGATTGCTATCAACTTGGGTCCCCAGGTCCCTAATAACTTTCTCTGTAATTAATGGGTTTCACCATGTGGTAATTTGTGGGCACATTGTTTTTGCCAAAGGGTATGACTATACATTTTTGGCATTTAGCTTTAAACCATGGCGCTGGCACCAGTTATCTGTCTCTGTGAGACCTTTTGAAGGATGTTTGTGTCAGCTGGAGAGTTGATTATGGCCCAGTTTGCAGTCGCTCATGAACTTGGTGAGCCATAGTCCTCCCACGCTTGCCTGTACCTCAGAAAAGTATATACTGAACAAGAGTGGTCCCAGGACAGAACCCTGTGGGATGCCACTTGTAACCGGTTCGAGTCTGACATGGCTCCAGCAACTCTCACTCTGTGGGTTCTGTCTTTGAGCCAGTTTGCACCCATCTTGTGACATAGGGGTTTATATTTAAGCTGGATAGCTTATCTATGATGCCCGAGTGGGGTATTGTGTCAAATGCCTTTGCAAGGTCCAGATAGGCTGTGTGGACTACCTTCCCTTCATCTATGGCTTTGGTGACTGTTTCGAAGAAGTCAACCAGGTTCAAAAGGCAGGATCTGCCCTTGACAAAGCCGAACTGGGTAGGATCTAGTGTCTGTAGGTCCCCAATGTCTTTGTTTATGAGCTCCATGATGATCCTCTCCATAGCCTTGCAGACTAAGCTAGTCAGGCTTATGGGGCGATAGTTTTCAGGGTCCGTAGAGGCTCCACATTTGTGGAGTGGGACCACTGTTGCTGTACGCCATTCTGTGGGCACATATCCTGTAGTGAGGCTGAGATTGTATAGCTGTTTTATTTGAGAGATTAGTTCCTCTTGCAGTTCATGTAGGACGCAACCTGGGACGCCATCTGGTCCCATGGAAGCAGTGTTTTTTGCTTTGGAGAGGGCAGCCTTCACCTGAGCATCAGAGATGTTTGGGAGGCAGCCCTCTGCTGGGATAGATACTTGCTCTTTTGGGGGGGATGGGGAGAGTTTGCACTGAACCTGTCTGCCAGGATATTGGCGATGTCTGTGGGTTCAGTGTATTTTTTGTTGTTTAGAATCAACTCAGAACAAGTCTGGGAGTTGCATCCCAGGTATTCTAACATAAATGAAAAAAGCCTTATGATTGTTTTTGGTGTCCTGTGCAATATTTCTCTCGAAGCTGGCCTTGGAGGATTTTATGAGGGATCGTAATTTTTTGCTAGTACTGATCAGAGATGCCTTCCCTATTAGGGATTTTGCTCTATCATGTAGTAGCTTCCTCCTTCTGTTGTACAGTTTATTTATGGCAGGGGTCCACCAGACTGGATGCCTGCCTTTGGATGATTGGGTCTTGGTTTTGTTTGGGATAGCATGATCCATGCATTCCTGGAGATGTCCGTAAAATGCGTTTATATAGGATTCTGCAGTTTGGTCCGTAGTTTCCACTGGCCCTGGGGCCTTGAAGGATTCCACTTCAGTTTTGAGAAGTGAGGAGTTTGCTTTTGAGAAGTTTTTCACTGTGGTTTTCTGGGCTGGGGGTGGGGTCAGGATGTGGACATCCAGTGAAATTAATTTATGGTCTGATCTTACCAATGAAGGATATACTTCTGGTGTGGAGCATAGAGTCCCCATGTTGGTAATGATCAGGTCTAGTATGTTGTCCCCTCTTGTGGGAGTGGTGACTAGTTGTTCCATAGCATTTGAGTTTATAATTTCCAGGAACCTTTGGGCTAAGGTGCTGGGGCTTGAGTAGTGCTCTCAGTCAATGTTTGGGTAGTTGAAGTCGCCCACTATAATGGTGTTCGGAGAGATCTTCATGTTCTCCAATGTTTTTAGGAAAGCCGAGTGGGATTCCTGACTTTGAGAGGGTGGTCTGTAGGATGCTATAAACTGAAAAGCAGTCTTGCCCACTGTTAGTTGCACATGGATGGTCTCCGACATTGTGCAATGCCACTAACCTGGAGGTGTGGATATCCTTGATAAATATGGAAACTCCCCCTCCTTTTGTGGTTCGGTCCGGGTTTTAGGACCAAGAAGCATGATATGAGGTATAGCCTGGTAGTGCTGGGGTGCTCTCTGGAGCCTTGAACCAGGTTTCTGTCACTGCACAGATATCGATGTTCTCCATACTGAGGAGAGCTTCGAAAGTGCATCTTGAGGTTAAGACTTCTGGCTTAGCAGCATTACCCTTAGTTTCTTGTTCCTTGTGCTGTCTATGGGGTGGGTTTGACTTTGACCCTTGCCTAAAAAGGCACTATGGGGTGGCAAGAGCCTTTGCCAATATCCAAAAGCCCAGGGTGACAGGTGCAAGCCGTCCCTAGCGGCAACGTGGCTTGTCGAGCATGCCATCCCAGGCTGACAGACACTGGATCCCCTTTGAATGACACCAAAATTTTAGCCAATTGTTAAAATTGATCATTTTGTCTTTGTACTGTGGCATCATTCTAGGTGAGGGTAAGATGCTGCTCAAGGTCAGGGTCATACCAGCCTGGGCTACATGATCAGAGAGCTCCTCTATGTCTCTTTTCATGTAGTCCAGGGAGGTATGCCTCAGGTCATTCACACCAGCATGTACAATGACTGAGTCACATTTGTATTTGCTTTGGAGTGACCTGAGTGCTTTGCTATGTGGCGGATCCTAGCACCCTGACAGGCAGCTCACCGTGACCTTCTCTTTATTCAGCCTGGTGAGCGGGACGTCAGTATGTCTGACAATAGAGTCACCTATTACAAGAGTATCAGGTGTGTTATTCAGCCTTAAGGGCTGTGGCTGCTTGGCACACTGACTTTGTGGGCTATGTGTTGTGCGTGTTTTGTCCTGAGGTAGAGTTTGCTTGGATGTCTGCTTTGGAGGTCTCTGTTGCTTAGGTAGATTTTTATTTAGAGCCTCCGAGTATGTTTTTGTGTATTTATGTGTTTGGTTCGCTGATGTGGTGGGACTATGTGATACTGGAATTGTGTTGTGTGAGGTTACCTTCTCCTCCTGACTGGTTACACCAGTTTTGAGATGAGAGAGCTCAGCCTCCAGTTTGGCTAAATAGTTGCATCTCTCACATATATTTGAACCTGTTTGGAGGAGGAGAGGGTTGTCCGTGTACATGAGACAGTTGTAACATTGCCTCAAAATTCCCAGATTCACCAGCTGGACTGGAGAGGAAACCATTGACTGACCTTTGGACCTGCTAGAGTAATATAGGGAAACTAAATTTAAGACGGACCAATAGAGGACAGGGTAATCGTAGAGAGTATAAGAGTAAGTAGTGCTTATGGTTTAATAGTGCTAACTTGTAGGATTACTTAATTGGACCAGTGAAGGGCCTTAGAATGAGAATATGGTGTTTAAATTGAGAGATAGAGAAGTTCTAAGGGAAAAAGTGAAGAGCAGACTTTGTGGAGCCAGGAATAGTTTAAACCCAATTAGGCAGCACTGCCCGCTGTTGTGCTATGCACAAAAACGCACAAAAGAGGGTTTTAAGAGAGGAAGATGAAGGAGTTTTGGAATTGACCCAAAATGGCCAATAAAACTACAGTTTCAAGTCAGTAACCACTCCCACAGGGGCAGGCAGGTTGCTCAATGTTTTTCACTGCCACTGATCAACAGAGAGACTTCCCTTTAGCCCAAGCAAAACATGGCCACACAGAAACTTACAAACAGTTCAAGAACAGCAAGCCTGTAACTGAACTTTTTTAAATCTCAGAAAAGTGGGAAAAAAGCAAGATTTTTTGTTTTTTTGTTTTTTTCAGAGATAGCAGAGGTTCACAAGTATTAACAAGTTATAACAGTGCAGTAAATGACCCCACATAAGAGTGCTAGGCCAAAGACAGATAAAATGCAAGTTTTGAGAAAAAAACGATTTTAAAAATAAGTGCAAACAGGAAATTCAGTAAACAGCTCTAGGTTGTGCTCTAAATACAGTTACTAATGCAGAAATCAAGTTTAACAAGCGAGAAAATGCTCAAAATAGGTGGCTATGCAGAAACACTTAGCAAATAAACAGATGAAAAATACTTAAAATCTCAAAAGTGGCTCCTTTCTTCTCTCAGCGTTTTCTCCATTTCTCTCATGCTGCACATCCCTTCCTCACAGACTGACATACCATCAAATTTGTAGTTGGGGTAAAGCGTATGCTGCACATCCCTTCATCATAAATTGAAATACTGTTAGATTTGCTCTCTGGGTACAGTGTATGCTGCACATCCCTTTATCACAGGCTGACATACCACCAGATTTGTAGTTCGAGTACAGTGTATGCTGCACATCCCTTTATCATACACTGAAATACCATTAGATTTCCACTTGTATACAGTGTATGCTGCACATCCCTTCATCATAGACTGACATACCACCAGATTTGCACTCGGGGAACAGTGTATGCTGCACATCCCTTCATCATAGACTGACATACCATCAGATTTGCTCTCGGGGTACAGTGTATGCTGCACATCCCTTTATCATAGACTGACATGATGTCAGATTTGCTATTGGGGTACAGGTTATGCTGCACATCCCTTTATAATAGAATGAAATACTGCCTTATTTGCACTTGTATACAGTGTATGCTGCACATCCCTTCATCATAGACTGAAATACCGTCAGATTTGCTCTCAGGGTACAATGTATGCTGCACATCCCTTCATCACATACTGACATGCCATCAGATTTGCTCTTGGGGTACAGCGTATGCTGCACATCCCTTCATCATAGACTTAAATACCGTCAAATTTGCACTTGTATACAGTGTATCCTGCACATCCCTTTATCATAGACTGACATACCATCAAATTTGTAGTTGGAGTACAGTGTATGGTGCACATCCCTTCATCATAGACTGAAATATCATCAGATTTGTACTTGGGGTACAGTATATGCTGCAAATCCCTTTATCATAGACTGACATACCCTCACATTTGCTCTCGGGCTATAGTGTATGCTGCACATCCCTTCATCATAGACTGAAATACCATCAGATTTGCACTTGTATACAGTGTATGCTGCACATCCCTTCCTCATAGACTGACATACCATCAAATTTGTAGTTGGGGTACAGTGTATGCTGCACATCCCTTCATCATAAACTGAAATACCGTTAGATTTGCTCTTTGGGTGCAGTGTATGCTGCACATCCCTTTATCATAGACTGACATACCACCAGATTTGTAGTTGGGGTACAGTGTATGCTGCACATCCCTTCATCATAGACTGAAATACCATCAGATTTGCACTTGTATACAGTGTATGTTGCACATCCCTTCATCATAGACTGAAATACCATCAGATTTGCACTTGTATACAGTGTATGTTGCACATCCCTTCATCATAGACTGACATACCATCAGATTTGCTGTCGGCGTACAGTGTACGCTGCACATCCCTTCCTCACAGACTGACATACCATCAAATATGTAGTTGGGGTAAAGCGTATGCTGCACATCCCTTCATCATAAACTGAAATACTGTTAGATTTGCTCTCTGGATACAGTGTATGCTGCACATCCCTTTATCATAGGCTGACATACCACCAGATTTGTAGTCCGAGTACAGTGTATGCTGCACATCCCTTTATCATACACTGGAATACCATTAGATTTCCACTTGTATACAGTGCATGTTGCACATCCCTTCATCATAGACTGACATACCACCAGATTTGCACTCGGGGAACAGTGTATGCTGCACATCCCTTCATCATAGACTGACATCCCATCAGATTTGCTCTTGGGGTACAGTGTATGCTGCACATCCCTTCATCATAGACTGACATACCATCAGATTTGCTCTCAGGGTACAGTGTATGCTGCACATCCCTTTATCATAGACTGACATGATGTCAGATTTGCTCTCGGGGTACAGTGTATGCTGCACATCCCTTCATCATAAACTGACATACCATCAGATTTGCTATTGAGGTACAGTGCACATTGCACATCCCTTCATTATAAACTGACATACCATCAGATTTGCTCTTGGGTACAGTGTATGCTGCACATCCCTTCATCATAGACTGAAATACCATCAGATTTGCACTTGTATAAAGTGTATGCTGCACATCCTTTCATCATAGACTGAAATACAGTCAGATTTGCTCTCAGGGTACAATGTATGCTGCACATCCCTTCATCACATACTGACATGCCATCAGATTTGCTCTTGGGGTACAGCGTATGCTGCACATCCTTTCATCATAGACTGACATACCAATAGATTTGCTGTCTCGGGATGTGCAGTGTATGCTGCACATCCCTTCATCATAGACTTAAATACCGTCAAATCTGCACTTGTATACAGTGTATGCTGCATATCCCTTCATCATAAACTGAAATGCCGTCAGATTTGCACTTGTATACAGTGTATGCTATACATCCCTTTATCATAAACTGATATACCATCTGATTTGCTATTGAGGTACAGTGCACATTGCACATCCCTTCATTATAGACTGACATACCATCAGATTTGCTCTCCGGGTACAGTGTATGCTGCACATCCCTTCATCAAAAAATGAAATACCATCAGATTTGCACTTGTATAACATGTATGCTGCAAATCCCTTCATTATAGACTGAAATACCATCAGATTTGCTCTCGGGGTACAGTGTATGTTGCACATCCCTTCATCATAGACTGAAATACCATCAGATTTGCACTTGTATAAAGTGTATGC
Organism: Protopterus annectens; assembly: GCF_019279795.1. Lineage (NCBI taxonomy): Eukaryota > Metazoa > Chordata > Ceratodontiformes > Protopteridae > Protopterus > Protopterus annectens. The sequence continues at coordinate 1,349,566,024 of NC_056729.1, read as the reverse complement.
TGCACATCCTTTCATCATAGACTGAAATGCCATCAGATTTGCTCTCGGGGTACAATGTATGCTGCACGTTCCTTCATCACAGACTGACATGCCATCAGATTTGCTCTCAGGGTACAGCATATGCTGCACATGCTTTCATCATAGACTCACATACCATTATATTTGCTCTCTCGGGATGTACAGTGTATGCTGGACATCCCTTCATCATAGACTGAAATACCGTCAGATTTGCACTTGTATACAGTGTATGCTACACATTCCTTCATCATAGACTGACATACCATCCGATTTGCTCTCGGGGTACAGTGTATGCTGCACATCCCTTCATTATAGACTGAAATACCAACAGATTTGCACTTGTATACAGTGTGTGCTGCACATCCCTTTATCATAGACTGACATACCATCAAATTTGTAGTTGGGGTACAGTGTAAGCTGCACATCCCTTCATTATAGACGGACATACCATAAGATTTGCTTTCAGGGTACAGAGTATGCTGCACATCCCTTCATCACAGATTGAAATACCGTCAGATTTGCACTTGTATGCAGTGTATGCTGCACATCCCTTCCTCATAGACTGACATACCATCAAATTTGTAGTTGGGTATAGTGTATGCTGCACATCCCTTCATCATAAACTAAAATACCATTAGATTAGAAATTGGGGTACAGTGTATGCTGCACATCACTTTATCATAGACTGACATATCACCAGATTTGTAGTTGGGGTACAGTGTATGCTGCACATCCCTTCATCATACACTGAAATACCACCAGATGTGCACTTGTATGCAGTGTATGCTGCACATTCCTTCATCATAGACTGACATAACATCAGATTTGCTGTCAGCGTACAGTGTACGCTGCATATCCCTTCATCATTGGCTGACATGTCATCAGATTTGCTCTTGGGGTAGAGTGTATGCTGCACATCCCTTATCGTAGACTGAAATACCATCAAATTTGCACTTGTATACAGTGTATGCTGCACATCCCTTCATCATAGACTGACATACCATCAAATCTGTAGTTGGGATACAGTGTATGGTGTACATCCCTTTATCATAGACTGAAATACCATCAGATTTGCACTTGTATGAAATGTATGCTGCACATGCTTTCATCATAGACTGAAATTCCGTCAGATTTGCTCTTGGGGTACAATGTATGCTGCACATCCCTTCATCATAGACTGAAATACCATCAGATTTGCACTTGTATACAGTGTATGCTGCACATCCCTTCATCATAGACTGACATGCCATCAGATTTGCTCTCGGGGTACAGTGTATGCTGCACATCCCTTCATTATAGACTAAAATACCATCAGATTTGTAGTTGGGGTTCAGTGTATGCTGCACATCCCTTCATCATAGACTGAAATATTGTCAGATTTGCACTCAGGGTACACTGTATGTTGCAAATCCCTTCATCATAGACTGACATACCATCAGATTTGTTCTTCTGCACATCCCTTCATCATAGACAGAAATATCGTCAGATTTGCTTTTGGGGTACAGTCTTTGCTGCACATCCCTTCATCATAGAGTGAAATATCGTCAGATTTGCATTTATATAAAGTGTATGCTGGACATCCCTCCCTCATAGACTGACATACCATTAAATTTGTAGTTGGGGTACAGTGTATGCTGCACATCCCTTCATCATAAACTGAAATACCGTTAGATTTGCTCTCAAGGTACAGTGTATGCTGCACATCACTTTATCATAGACTGACATATCACCAGATTTGTAGTTGGGGTACAGTGTATGCTGCACATCCCTTCATCATACACTGAAATACCATCAGATTTGCACTTGTATACAGTGTATGCTGCACATCCCTTCCTCATAGACTGACATACCATCAAATTTGTAGTTGGGGTACATTGTATGTTGCACATCCCTTCATCATAGACTGACATACCATCAGATTTGCTGTTGGCGTACAGTGTACGCTGCACATCCCTTCATCATAGACTGACATGCGATCAGATTTGCTCTAGGGGTAGAGTGTATGCTGCACATACCTTTATCATAGATTGAAATACCATCAAAATTGCACTTGTATACAGTGTATGCTACATATCCCTTCATCATAGACTGACATACCATCAAATTTATAGTTGGGGTATGGTGTATGATGTACATCCTTTTATCATAGACTGAAATATCATCAGATTTGCACTCAGGGTACAGTGTATGCTGCACGTCCCATCATTATAGACTGACATACCATCAGATTTGCTCTTGGGGTACAGTGTATGCTGCACTACCCTTCATCACAGACTGAAATACCATCAGATTTACTCTTGGTGTATAGTGTATGCTGCACATACCTACATTATAGACTGACATACCATCAGATTTGCTCTCAGGGTACAGTGTATGCTGCACATCCCTTGATCATAGACTGAAATACCATCAGATTTGCACTTGTTAACAGTATATGCTGCACATCCCTTCATCATAGACTGACATACCATCAAATTTGCAGCTGGGGTAAAGTGTATGCTTCACATCCCTTTATCAAAAACTGAAATACCATCAGATTTCCTCTCAGGGTACAGTTTATGCTGCACATTCCTTTATCATAGACTGAAATATTGTCAGATTTGCACTTGTATACAGTGTTTGCTGCACATAACTTCATCTTAGACTGAAATACCATCAGATTTGCTCTCGGGGTACAGTGTATGCTATACATCCCTTCATTATAGAATGAAAAACAGTCAGATTTGCACTTGTATACAGTGTATGCTGCACAACCCTTCATCATAGACTGACATACCATCAGATTTGCTCTCGCGGTACAGTGTATGCTGCACATCCCTTCATCAGAGACTGAAATACCATCAGATTTGTACTTGTATACAGTGTAAGCTGCACATATCTTCATCATACATTGAGATGCCATCAGATTTGCTCTCAGGATACAGTGTATGCTGCACTTCCCTTCATTATAGAATGCATACCATCAGATATTGACTTGGGGTACAGTGTATGCTGCACATCGCTTCATCATAGACTGAAATAAAGTCAGATTTGCTCTTGGGATACAGTGTATACTGCACATCCTTTCATCACAGACAGGAATACTGTCAGATTTGCACTTGAGGTAGAGTGTATGCTACACATCTCTTTATTATAGACTGATGTGCCATTAGATTTGCTGTCAGGTTACAGTGTATGCTGCACATCCCTTCATCATAAACTGACATACCATCAGATTTGCTCTCGGGGTACAGTGTATGCTGCACAACCCTTCATCATAGACTGAAATTCCATCAGATTTGCTCTCGTGGTACAGTGTATGCTGCACATCCCTTTATCATAGACTGACATACCATCAGCTATGTAGTTGGGGTACAGTGTATGCTGCACATGCCTTCATCATAGACTGAAATACCATCAGATTTGCACTTGTATACAGTGTATGCTGCACATCCCTTCATCATAGACTGACATATCATCAGATGTGCTCTCACAGTACAGAGTATGCTGCACATCCCTTCATCAGCGACTGAAATACCGTCAGATTTGCACTTGTATACAGTGTAAGCTGCACATCCCTTCATCATAGATTGAGATGCCATCAGATTTGCTCTCAGGATACAATGTATGCTGCACATCCCGTCATCATAAACTGACATACCATCAGATTTCCTCTCGGGGTACAGTGTATGCTGCACAACCCTTCATCATAGACTGAAATGCCATCAGATTTGCTCTCGGGGTACAGTGTATGCTGCACATCCCTTTATCATAGACTGACATACCATCAGCTATGTAGTTGGGGTACAGTATATGCTGCACATGCCTTCATCATAGACTGAAATACCATCAGATTTGCACTTGTATACAGTGTATGCTGCACATCCCTTCTTCATAGACTGTCATACCATCAGATGTGCTCTCACAGTACAGTGTAAGCTGCACATCCCTTCATCAGCGACTGAAATACCGTCAGATTTGCACTTGTATACAGTGTAAGCTGCACATCCCTTCATCATAGATTGAGATGCCATCAGATTTGCTCTCAGGATACAATGTATGCTGCACATCCCTTCATCATAGATTGACATACCATCAGATTTGCTCTTGGGGTTCAGTGTATGCTGCACTTCCCTTCATCATAGAATGATATACCATCAGATTTTGACTTGGGGTACAGTGTATGCTGCACATCCCTTCATCATAGACTGAAATACAGTCAGATTTGCTCTCAGGATACAGTGTATGCTGCACATCCTTTCATAACAGACAGGAATAATGTCAAATTTGCACTTGGGGTAGAGTGTATGCTACACATCTCTTTATTATAGACTGACGTACCATTAGGTTTGCTCTCAGGGTACTGTGTATGCTACACATCCCTTTATCATAAACTGACATACCATCAGATTTGCTCTCAGGGTACAGTGTATGCTGCACAACCCTTCATCATAGACAGAAATACCATCCGATTTGCTATCAGGGTACAGTGTATGCTGCACATCCCTTTATCATAGACTGACATACCATCAGATTTGTAGTTGGGGTACAGTGTATGCTGCACATCCCTTCATCATAGACTGAAATACCATCAGATTTGCACTTGTATACAGTGTATGCTGCACATCCCTTCATCGTAGACTGACATACCATCATATTTGCTCTTGGGGTACAGTGTACATTGCACATCCCGTCATCATAAACTGACATACCATCAGATTTCCTCTTGGGGTACAGTGTATGCTGCACATCCCTTCATCATACACTGAAATACTGTCAGATGTGTACTTGTATACAGTGTATGCTGCACATCCCTTCATCATAGACTGACATACCATCAGATTTCCTCTCGGGGTACAGTGTATGCGGTACATCCCTTCATCATAGACTGAAATATCGTCAGATTTGCACTTGTACACAGTGTTTGCTGCACATACCTTCATCTTAGACTGAAATACCATCAGATTTGCTCTCGGAGTACAGTGTATGCTGCACATCCCTTCATCATAGAATGAAATACTGTCAGATTTGCACTTGTATACAGTGTATGCTGCACATCCCTTCATCATAGACTGAAATACCATCAGATTTGCTCTTGGGGTACAGTGTATGCTGCACAACCCTTTATCATAGATGGACATGCCATCAGATTTGCTCTCTGGGTACAGTGTATGCTGCACATCCCTTCATCATACACTGACATGCCATCAGATTTGCTCTCCCGGTACAGTGTACGCTGCACATCCCTTCATCATAAACTGACATACCATCAGATTTGCTCTCGAGGTACAGTGTATGCTGCACATCCCTTCATTATAGACTGAAATACCGTCAGATTTGCACTTGTATACAGTGTATGCTGCACATCCCTTCATCATAGACTGACATGAAATCAGATTTCCTCTCGGGGTACAGTGTATGCTGAACATCCCTTCATCATAGACTGAAATACCATCAGATTTGCACTTGTATACCGTGTATGCTGCACATCCCTTCATCATAGACTGAAATACTGTCAGATGTGCACTTGTGTACACTGTATGCTGCACAACCCTTTATCATAGACTGACATGCCATCAAATTTGCTCTCAGTATACAGTGTGTGCTGCACATCCCTTTATTAAAGACTGAAATATTGTCAGATTTGGACTTGGGGTACAGTGTATGCTGCACATCCTTTCATCACAGACTGACATACATCAGATTTGCTCTCAGGGTACAGTGTATCCTGCACATCCCCTCATCATAGACTGACATACCACCAGATTTGCACTCTGCGAACAGTGTATGCTGCACATCCCTTCATCATAGACTGACATACCATCAGATTTCTTTTCGTGGTACAGAGTGTGCTGCACATCCCTTCATCATAGACTGACATACCATCAGATTTGCTCACTAGGTACAGTGTATGCTGCACATCTCTTCTTCATAGACTGAAATACCATCAGATTTCGAACAGTTTATGCTGCACATCCTTTCATCATGTACTGAAATACCGTCAGACTTCCACTTGGGTACAGTGTATGCTGCACATCTTTTCATCATAGACTGGCATGCTATCAGATTTGCTCTCAGGGTACAATGTATGCTGCACATCCCTTCATCATAAACTGAAATGCCGTCAGATTTTCACTTGCATACAGTGTATGCTGCACATCCCTTCATGACTGACATACCATCAGATTTCCTATTGGGGTACAGTGCACTTTGCACATCCCTTCATCATAGACTGACATACCAGCATATTTGCTCTCGGGGTACAGTGTATGCTGCACATCCCTTCATCACAGAATGAAAAACCATCAGATTTGCACTTGTATACATTGTATGCTGCACATCCCTTCATCAAAGACTGAAATACTGTCAGATTTGCTTTGCGCGTACAATGTATGCTGCACATCCCTTCATCATAGACTGACATGCCATCAGATTTGCTCTCTCAGGGTACAGTGTATGCTGGACATCCCTTCATCATAGACTGAAATACCGTCAGATTTGCACTTGTATACAGTGTATGCTGCACATCCCTTCATCATAGACTGACATGCCATCAGATTTGCTCTCAGGGTACAGTGTATGCTGCACATCCCTTCATTATAGACTGAAATACCATCAGATTTGCACTTGTATACAGTGTATGCTGCACATCCCTTTATCATAGACTGACATACCATCAAATTTGTAGTTGGGGTACAGTGTATGCTGCACATCCCTTCATCATAGACTGAAATATTGTCAGATTTGCTGTCAGGGTACACTGTATGTTGCAAATCCCTTCATCATAGACTGACATACCATCAGATTTGCTCTTGGGGTATAGTGTATGCTGCACATCCCTTCATCATAGACTGACATACCATCAGATTTGCTCTCAGGGTACAGTGTATGCTGCACATAGGTTCATAGGAGGGTACTAGGCTATTGGCCCTAGGGCCTATATAAGCTTAGCCAAAAATGTACCCTGGATTTTGCCACCCAAGGAAATTATTTTCCTATGCCTCTGTCAAGCAGAACCACAGAAGTGATCCCCGGGGTGAATTTCCTATTACCCATCCATTCATCAAGCTTTTTCTTGAAGACTGCTAATGAGGAGCTCTGTTTGACATAGATAGGTAGTCTGTTCCAGAGTATGGGAAGTCTCTGGGATGGGAATCTATCCCTCCAGCATGTTCTGTTTATTGTGGTGATAAGGTTTAGGTCCCTAGAGCGTATAGCTTGGATGGATTGGGATTTCTTTAAGTGGAGCATGTCCAACAGCTCTGGGTTTGACATAGCTTTGTATGTTAGCAGAGATCGCAACGGAGTAAAGCTGGAGTTTTTTGAGACGGTCTGTGTACGGCATCTGTTTGAGGCCAGTAATCCTCTTTGTGAGGTATTTCTGTGGCCTTTCCAGTTGTTGTAGATGTCTTGTGAGGTACATACCAAAAGGAGAGTTGTACTCTATAATGTGTCTAATGAGTGATGAGTAGAGGGAAACAATGACCTCTTTTTTCTGGATGGGAAACCTTTTGTTATGAGGTGAGCCACATAGAAGGATTTCCTGACCACTGCAGCAATGTGATTATCAAAGGAGAGAATACTGTCCACCTGTGTCCCAAGGTCTCTTATCACATTTTCGGCGTTAAGTAGACTACCAGCTATGTGGTAGTTCATGGGTACAGAGTTTTTACCAAAGGGGATGACAATACACTTTTTTGGCATTGAGCTTCAACATAGACTGAAATAGCATCAGATTTGCACTTGTATACAGTGTAAGCTGTACATACCTTCATCATAGATTGAGATGCCATCAGATTTGCTCTTAGGATACATTGTATGCTGCACATCCCTTCATGAAAGACTGATATAGTGTCAGATTTTGACTTGGGGTACAGTGTATGCTGCACATCCTTTCATCACAGACAGGAATACTGTCGGATTTGCACATGGGGTAGAGTGTATGCTACACATCTCTTTATTATAGACTGACGTGCCATTAGATTTGCTCTCGGGGTACAGTGTATGCTGCACATTACTTCATCATAGACTGATATGGCATCAGATTTGCTGTCAGGGTACAGTGTATGCTGCACATCCCTTCATCATAAACTGACATACCATCAGATTTGCTCTCAGGGTACAGTGTATGCTGCACAACCCTTCATCATAGACTGAAATGCCATCAGATTTGCTCTCGGGGTACAGTGTATGCTGCACATCCCTTTAACATAGACTGACATACCATCAGCTATGTAGTTGGGGTACAGTGTATGCTGCACATGCCTTCATCATAGACTAAAATACCATCAGATTTGCACTTGTATACAGTGTATGCTGCACATCCCTTCATCATAGACTGACATACCATCAGATTTACTCTCACGGTACAGGTATGCTGCACATCCCTTCATCAGAGACTGAAATACCGTCAGATTTGCACTTGTATGCAGTGTAAGCTGCACATCCCTTCATCATAGATTGAGATGCCATCAGATTTGCTCTCAGGATACAGTGTATGCTGCACTTCCCTTCATCATAGAATGATATACCATCAGATTTTGACTTGGGATACAGTGTATACTGCACATCCCTTCATCATAGACTGAAATACAGTCAGATTTGCTCTAAGGGTACAGTGTATGCTGCACATCCTTTCATCACAGACAGTAATGCTGTCAAATTTGCACTTGGGGTAGAGTGTATGCTGCACATCTCTTTATTATAGACTGACGTGCCATTAGATTTGCTCTCGAGGTACAGTGTATGCTGCACATTCCTTCGTCATAGACTGACATGGCATCAGAGTTGCTGTCAGGGTACAGTGTATGCTACACATCCCTTCATAATAAACTGACATACCATCAGATTTCCTCTTGGGGTACAGCGTATGCTGCACAACCCTTCATCATAGACTGAAATGCTATCAGATTTGCTCTCGGGGTACAGTGTATGCTGCACATCCCTTTATCATAGACTGACATACCATCAGCTATGTAGTTGGGGTACAGTATATGCTGCACATTCCTTCATCATAGACTGAAATACCATCAGATTTGCACTTGTATACAGTGTATGCTGCACATCCCTTCATCATAAACTGACATACCATCATATTTGCTCTTGGATTACAGTGTACATTGCACATCCCTTCATCATAAACTGACATACCATCAGATTTCCTCTCGGGGTACAGTGTATGCTGCAGATCCCTTATCTGCCCTTCTGAGCTGGAAATTTCTGGTTAAAGGCTTATAGTGCCTGCATATTTCAACTGTTTATTACTGAAATTGGTACACCTTATTTGCTGTAGCATAGACTAGATCCAGGCCTGCTGAATCTAGCTTTGTTTGTATGCTTGTGTTTGTTTGCTTGTTATTTCCCTGAAACGCTAATACCATTTAAAACGCGGATTTTCAGCACTTCTGTGGATCCCTAGTGATATCTGCATTGCTTACTGTACTTATTTCCTTGTTTCACTTAAAAGAAAGTTACTGTTTGTCATTTTTGCATTTATGTTACCTGTAACACATTGCATTTAAGTTACCTGGCACTTGCTCACTAAAGCAATTATATAAGTCAGCACTAAAAAATTAAAAGCACTACACCCTCACAAACTCCCCTTGAGTACCTTGTTCCCCATTGGCCCTTTTTTTTCAATTATAAAGGAATTCCCAATACTATTCTAGCATGTCCAAAGTTCAGTTGCCAATCTCCTCCGTCCAACTGGTGAATCTGGGAATCTTGAGGCAATGTTACAACTGCCTCATGTACACAGACAACCCTCTCCTCCTCCCAACAAATTCCAACACATGTGAGAGATGCATCCATATAGCCAAACTGGAGGCTAAGCTCTCTCAACTCAGTACTGGCGTAACCAGTCAGGAGGAGAAGGAAACCACACTCACTACAATTCCAGTCTCACATAAACCTACCACGACAGCAAACCAAACACATAAACACACAAAACATACTTGGAGGCTCTAAATAAAAATCTGCCTAAGCAGCAGAGACCTCCAAAGCAGACACCCAAGCAACAGCTACCCCAAAACAAAACACGTACAACACATAGCTCACAAAGCCAGTGTGCCGAACAGTCACAGCCCTTAAGGCTAAACAACACACCTCATACACTTGTAATAGGTGACTCTATCATCAGGCACACTGACGTCCCGCTCACCAGGCTGAACAAGGAGAAGGTCACGGTGAGCTGCCTGTCGGGTGCTAGGATCTGCCACATAACACAAGCACTCAGGTCACTCAAAGGCAAGTACAAATATGACTCAGTCATTGTCCATGTTGGTGTGAATGACCTGAGACGTACCTCCCTGGACTACATGAAAAGAGACATAGAGGAGCTCTCTGAACATGTGGCCCAGGCCGGTATGACCCTGACCTTGAGTAGCATCTTACCCTCACCAAGAATGATGCCACAATATGAAGACAAGATGATCAATTTCAACAACTGGCTTAAGTATTGGTGTCATTCAAAGGGGATCCAATGCCTGTCAGCCTGGGATGACATGCTCAACAAGCCACGATGCTTCGCTAGGGACGGCTTGCACCTGTTACCCCTGGTCTTTTTGATATTGGCAAAGGCTCTTGCTACCCCCATAGTGCCTTTTTTAGGCAAGGCTGAAAAGACAAACCCACCTCCATAGGTATCACAAGGGATAAGAAACTAAGAGTAATGCTACTCAATGCCAGAAGTCTAAACCTCAAGATGCACGCACTTGAAACTCTCCTTAGCATGGAGAACATCGATATCTGTGCAGTAACAGAAACCTGGTTCAAGGCTCCCGAGAGCACCCCAGCACTACCAGGTTATACCTCATACCATGCTTTTCAGCCCCAAAACTTGGACCAAACCACAAAAGGAGGGGGAGTATCAATATTCGTCAAAGATACCCACACCTCCAGGTTGGTGGCACAGCACGTAGCATCAGAGACTATCCATGTGCAACTAACAGTGGGTAAAACTGCCTTCCAGTTTATAGCCTGCTACAGACCACCCTCCCAAACCCAGGAACCCCACTCGGCCTTCCTGAGAACACTAAAAAATATGAAGATCTCTCCAAACACCATTATATTGGGTGACTTCAACTACCAAAACATAGACTGGGAGCATTACTCTAGCTCCAACACCCTAGCCCAAAGGTTCCTAGAATTTATAAATTCAAATGCTATGGAACAACTTGTTACCACTCCCACAAGAGGGGAAAACATACTAGACCTGATCATCACCAACATGGGGACTCTATGCTCCAGACCAGAAGTGTATCCCTCACTGGTAAGATCAGACCATAAACTAATCTCACTAGATATTAACATCCCGATCCCACCTCCTGCCCAGAAAACCACAGTGAAAAACTTCTCTAAAGCAAATTTCACACTCCTCAAAACTGAGGTGGAATCCTTCAAAGCCCCCAGGCCTGTGGAAAATACAGCCCAGACCACAGAATCCTTTATAAATGCATTCTATGAACACCTTCAGGAATGCATGGATCATGCAATCCCAAATAAAACCAAGACCCAATCCTCCAAAGGCAGACGTCCTGTCTGGTGGACCCCAGCCATAAACAAACTATACAATAGAAGGAGGAAGCTACTAAATGATAGAGCAAAATCCCAAAAGGGAAGGCATCTCTGATCAGTATTAGCAAAAACTACGGCACTCATAAAATCATCTAAGACCAGCTTCGAGAGAAAATTGCACAGGACACTAAGGATAATCACAAGGCTTTCTTTAGTTATGTTAGGAACCTGGGTGGGAATTCCCAGATATGCTCAGAATTAGTCCAAAATGACAAAAATACACCGAACCCACAGACATTGCCAACATCCTAGCTGACAGGTTCAGCAAACTCCCCACCAAAACAGCAAATATCTATCCCAGCAGAGTGCTGCCCCTGACATCTCAGATGCTCAGGTAAGAGCCGCCTCCAAAGCAAAAACACAGCATCAATGGGACCAGATGGTGTCCGGCTGCCCCTACATGAACTCCAAGAAGAGCTAAACCCAAACATAAAACTACTGTTCAATCTCAGCCTTACTACAGGATATGTACCCAAAGAGTGGCGTACAGCAACAGTGGTCCCTCTCCACAAAGCTGGTGCCTCAACGGATCCTGGAAACTATCGCCCCATAAGCCTGACTAGCTTGGTCTGCAAAGCTATGGAAAGGATCATCATGGACCTCATAAATAAAGATATTGGGGACCTACAGACACTGGATCCTACCCAGTTTGGCTTTGTTAAGGGCAGATCCTGCCTCTTAAACCTGGTTGATTTCTTTGAAACATTCACCAAGGCCATTGATTAGGGGAAGGTGGTCCACACAGCCTACCTGGACCTCGCAAAAGCCTTCGATACAATACCCCACTTGGGCATTATAGATAAGCTCACCAGCTTAAATATAAACCCCTATGTCACTAGATGGGCTGCAAACTGGCTCAAGAACAGAACCCACATGGTTAGAATTGCTGGAGCCATGTCAGACTCCAAACCAGTTACAAGTGGCGTCCCAAAAGGCTCAGTCCTGGGACCTCTCTTGTTCGGTATATATTTCTCGGAGGTACAGGCCAACATGGAAGGACTGTGGCTGACCAAGTTCACAGATGACTGCAAACTGGGCACCATAATCGACTCTCCAGCCGACACAAGCATCCTCCAAAAGGGCCTCATAGAAACAGACAACTGGTGCCAGAGCCATGGCCTCAAGCTAAACGCCAAAAGTGTATAGTCATCCCTTTGGCAAAACAAAGTGCCCACAAATTACCACATAGGTGGTAATCCATTAAGTACAGAAGAAGTAATTAGGGACCTGGGGACCCAAGTTGATAGCAATCTCTCATTTGACAACCACGTGGCCAAAGTGGTTAGAAAACATTTTATATAGGCCACCTAATCATGAAGGATTCACATCTAGATCAGGAGGTCATTGTGCCTCTTTACTCATCCCTCATCAGGCCCATAATTGAGTACAATGCCTTTTGGGATGTACCTTACCAGACACCTGCAGCAACTGGAAAGACCCCAAAAGTACCTCATCAAGAGGATCAAAGGGCTCAAACAGATGCCATATGCTGCCCGGTTAAAGAAACTCCAGCTCTACTCAGTGGCATACCGCCTGTTCAGGGGCGATCTGTGCCTGATGTATAAAGCCATGTCCAACCCGGAATTAATGGACATGCTGCACTTCAGAAAATCCAAATCCCATCGAGCTACGCCGAGAGACTTGAACCTCAGCACTGAAATAAATAGGACATGCTGGAGGGACAGATTTATAACCCAGAGGCTCCCTTCACTCTGGAATAAAATCCCAGTCCAGGTTAGGCAGAGTCCCTCATTGACTGTCTTCAAGAGGAATCGTGATGAGTGGATGGGAGATCGTAGGTTTAACCCGGGTATCACTTCTGTGTCACTGTTAGACAGAGGCATAGTATACTAACCTCGAAAAAGGGCATAGCAAAATTAATTTAAAATGGGTGGCGAAAGCCAAACACATTCTGGCTAGGCTTATAAATGCCCTAGGGCAGATAGCCTAGTATGAACCTATGAACCTATCATAGACTGAAATACCATCAGATTTGCTCTCGGGATACAGTGTATGCTGCACATCCCTTCATCATAGACTGAAATACCGTCAGATTTGCACTTGTGTACAGTGTATGCTGCACATAGGTTCATAGATAGATTCATAGATTAGTACTAGGCTAACTGCCCATGCGAGCCATTTTAAGCCTAGTCAGTTATCCCCTGTGAGATTCAAACCTTGTACCTTGTGTTTGTAAAGCAAAGACCTTAACCATTAGGCTACTCTCCCAACACCGATGATTTTATCACAGACTGAAATACCATTAGATTTGCTCTCGGGTATTGTGTATGCTGCACATACCTTCATCATAGACTGACATGAAATCAGATTTCCTCTTGGGGAACAGTGTATGCTGCACATCCCTTCTTCATAGACTGACATACCATCAGATTTGCTCTCGGAGTACAGAGTACGCAGCACATCCCTTCATCTTAGACTGACCTGCGATCAGATTTGCTCTCGGGGTAGAATGTATGCTGCACATTCCTTCATTATAGACTGAAATACCATTAGATTTGCACTTGTATACAGTGTATGCTGCACATCCCTTCACCACAGACTGACATATCATCAAAGTTGTAGTTGGGGTACAGTGTATGCTACACATCCCTTCATCATAGACTGACATACCATCAGATTTGCTCTCGAGGTACAGTGTATGCTGCACATCCCTTCATCATAGACTGAAGTACCTACAGATTTACTCTTGGGGTACAGCGTATGCTGCACATCCCTTTATCATAGATTGAAATACTGTCAGATTTGCACTTGTATACAGTGTATGTTGCACATCCCTTTATGATAGACTGACATACCATCAAATTTGTAGCTGGGGTACAGTGTTTGCTTCACATGCCTTCATCATGAACTGAAATACCATCAGATTTTGACTCGGGGTACAGTGTATGCTGCACATCCCTTTATCAGAGATTGACATATCATCGGAATTGTAGTTGGGGTACAGTGTATGCTGCACATCCCTTCATCAAACACTGAAATACTGTCAGATGTGCACTTGTATACAGTGTATGCTGCACATCCCTTCATCATAGACAGAAATACCATCAGATTTGCTCTCGGGGTACAGTGTATGCTGCACATCCCTTCATCATAGAGTGAAATACCATCTGATTTGCACTTTTATACACTGGATGCTGCACATCATTTCATCATAGACTGAAATACCATCAGATTTGCACTCGTTAACAGTGTATGCTGCACATCTCTTCATCATAGACTAACATACCATCAAATCTGTAGCTGGGATAAAGTGTATGCTTTACATCCCTTCATCATAGACTGAAATACCATCAGATTTGCTCTTGGGGTACAGTGTATGCTGCATATTCCTTCATCATAGACTGAAATACCATTAGATTTGCACTTGTATGAAGTGTATGTTGCACATCCCTTCATCATAGATGAAATACCATCAGATTTGCTCTCAGGGTACAGTCTACTCTGCACAAACCTTTATCATAGACGGACATGCCATCAGATTTGCTCTCTGGGTACAGCGCATGCTACACATACCTTCATCATAGACTGACATACCATCAGATTTGCTCTCGTGGTACAGTGTATGCTGCACATCCCTTCATCATAGACTGACATGCCATCAGATTTGCTCTCAGGGTGCAGTGTATTCTGCACATCCCATCATCATAGACTGACATACCATCAGATTTGCTCTCGGGGTACAGTATATGCTGCACATCCCTTCATCGTAGACTGACATTCCATCAACTTTGCACTCTGGGTACAATGTATACTGCACATCCCTTCATCATAGAATGACATACCATCAGATATTCACTTGAGGTACGATGTATGCTGCACATCCCTTCATCATAGACTGGAATACCATCAGATTTGCTCTCGTGGTACATTATATGCTGCACATCCTTTTATCACAGACTGGAATAATGTCAGATTTGCAATTGGGGTACAGTGTATGCTGCACATCTCTTCATTATAGACTGACGTGCCATCAGATTTGCTCTCGGGGTACAGTGTATGCTGCACATTCCTTCATCATAGACTCACATGGCATCAGATTTGCTCTCAGGGTACAGTGTACGCTGCACATCCCTTTATCATAGACTGGCATACCATCAGATATGTAGTTGGGGTACAATGAATGCTGCACATGCCTTCATCATAGACTAAAATGCCATCAGATTTGCACTTGTATACAGTTTATGCTGCACATCCCTTCATCATAGACTGACATACAATCATATTTGCTCTTGCGGTACAGTGTACACTGCACATCCCTTCATCATAAACTGACATACCATCAGATTTCCCTTGGGGTACAGTGTATCCTGCATATCCTTTCATCATAGACTGAAATACTGTCAGATTTGCGTTTGGGGTACAGTGTATGCTGCACATCCCTTCATCATAGACTGACATGCCATCAGATTTGCTCTCAGGGTAGAGTGTATGCTGCACATACCTTCAGCATAGAATGAAATACCATCAGATTTGCACTTGTATATAGTGTATGCTGCACATCCCTTCATCATAGACTGACATACCTTCAGATTTACTCTTGGGGTACAGCGTATGCTGCACATCCCTTTATCATAGACTGAAATATCATCAGATTTGCACTCGGGTTAAACAGTATGCTGCACCTCCCTACATCATAGACTGACATACCATCAGATTTGCTCTCAGGGTACAGTGTATGCTGCACATCCCTTCATCATAGACTGAAGTACCTTCAGATTTACTCTTGGGGTACAGCGTATGCTGCACATCCCTTTATCATAGACTGAAATACTGTCAGATTTGCACTTGTATACAGTGTATGTTGCACATCCCTTTATCATAGACTGACATACCATCAAATTTGTAGCTGGGGTACAGTGTTTGCTTCACATGACTTCATCATAAACTGAAATACCATCAGATTTTCTCTCGGGGTACAGTGTATGCTGCACATCCCTTTATCAGAGACTGATATACCATCGAAATTGTAGTTGGGGTACAGTGTATGCTGCACATCCCTTCATCATACACTGAAATACTGTCAGATGTGTACTTGTATGCAGTGTATGCTGCACATCCCTTCATCATAGACTGACATACCATCAGATTTCCTCTCAGGGTACAGTGTATTCGGCACATCCCTTCATCATAGACTGAAATACTGTCAGATTTGCACTTGTACACAGTGTTTGCTGCACAAACCTTCATCTTAGACTGAAATACCATCAGATTTGCTCTTGGGGTACAGTGTATGCTACACATCCGTTCATCATAGACTGAAATACTGTCAGATTTGCTCTCGGGGTACAGTGTTTGCTGCACAACTCTTTATCATAGATGGACATGCCATCAGATTTGCTTTCTGGGTACAGTGTATGCTGCACATCCCTTCTTCATACACTGACATACCATCAGATTTGCTCTCCCAGTACAGTGTATGCTGCACATCCCTTCATCATAGACTGAAATACCATCAGATTTGCTCTTGGGGTACAGTGTATGCTGCACATCCCTTCATCATAGACTGAAATACCATCAGATTTGCACTTGTATACAGTGTATGCTGCACATCATTTCATCATAGACTGAAATACCTTCAGATTTGCACTTGTAAACAGTGTATGCTGCTCATCCCTTCATCATAGACTGACATACCATCAAATCTGTAGCTGGGGTAAAGATTATGCTTCACATCCCTTCATCATAAACTGAAATACCATCAGATTTGCTCTCAGGTTACAGTGTATGCTGCACATCCCTTTATCATAGACTGACATAACATCAGAATTGTAGCTGGGGTCCAGTGTATGCTGCACATTCCTTCATCATATGCTGAAATACCATCATATTTGCACTTGTATACAGTGTATGTTGCACATCCCTTCATCATAGATGAAATACCATCAGATTTGCTGTCAGGGTACAGTGGACGCTGCACAAACCTTTATCATAGACGGACATGCCATCAGATTTGCTCTCTGGGTACAGTGCATGCTGCACATACCTTCATCATAGACTGACATACCATCAGATTTGCTCTTGCGGTACAGTGTATGCTGCACATCCCTTCATCATAGACTGAGATGCCATCAGATTTGCTCTCAGGGTGCAGTGTATTCTGCACATCCCATCATCATAGACTGACATACCATCAGATTTGCTCTCGGGGTACAGTATATGCTGCACACCCCTTCATCATAGACTGACATTCCATCAACTTTGCACTCTGGGTACAATGTATACTGCACATCCCTTCATCATAGAATGACATACCATCAGATATCCACTTGGGGTACAATGTATGCTGCACATCCCTTCATCATAGACTGAAATACCATCAGATTTGCTCTTGCGGTACATTGTATGCTGCACATCCTTTCATCACAGACTGGAATAATGTCAGATTTGCACTAGGGGTACAGTGTATGCTGCACATCTCTTCATTATAGACTGACGTGCCATCAGATTTGCCCTTGGGGTACAGTGTATGCTGCACATTCCTTCATCATAGACTCACATGGCATCAGATTTGCTCTCAGGGTACAGTGTATGCTGCACATCCCTTCACCATAGACTGAAATGCCATCAGATTTGCTCTCGTGGTACAGTGTATGCTGCACATCCCTTCATCATGGACTAAAATGCCATCAGATTTGCTCTCAGGGTGCAGTGTATTCTGCACATCCCATCATCATAGAGTGACATACCATCAGATATGATCTTGGGGTACAGTATATGCTGCACATCCCTTCATCATAGACTGACATTCCAGCAACTTTGCACTCTGGGTACAACGTATACTGCACATCCCTTCATCATAGAATGACATACCATCAGATATCCACTTGGGGTACAATGTATGCTGCACATCCCTTCATCATAGACTGAAATACCGTCAGATTTGCTCTTGCGGTACATTGTATGCTGCACATCCTTTCATCACAGACTGGAATAATGTCAGATTTGCACTTGGGGTACAGTGTATGCTGTACATCTCTTCATTATAGACTGACGTGCCATCAGATTTGCTCTTGGGGTACAGTGTATGCGGCACATCCCTTTACCATAGAATGAAATGCCATCAGATTTGCTCTCATGGTACAGTGTATGCTGCACATCCCTTTATCATTGACGAGCATACCATCAGATATGTAGTTGGGGTACAGTGTATGCTGCACATGCCTTCATCATAGACTAAAATGCCATCAGATTTGCACTTGTATACAGTTTATGCTGCACATCCCTTCATCATAGACTGACATACAATCATATTTGCTCTTGGGGTACCGTGTACACTGCACATCCCTTCATCATAAATTGACATACCATCAGATTTCCCACGGGGTACAGTGTATCCTGCACATCCCTTCATCATAGACTGAAATACTGTGAGATTTGATTTTGGGGTACAGTGTATGCTGCACATCCCTTCATCATAGACTGAAATACCGTCAGATTTGCACTTGTATACAGTCTATGCTGCAAAACATTTCATCATAGACTGAAATACTATCAGATTTGCTTTCGGGGTATTGTGTATGCTGCACATCCCTTCATCATAGACTGACATGAAATCAGATTCCTCTCAGGGTACAGTGTATCCTGCACATCCCTTCATCATAGACTGACATGCCATCAGATTTGCTCTCAGGGCAGAGTGTATGCTGCACATCCCTTTATCATAGATTGAAATACCATCAAAATTGCACTTGTATACAGTGTATGCTACACATCCCTTCATCATAGACTGACATACCATCAAATTTATAGTTGGGTATAGTGTATGATGTACATCCTTTTATCATAGACTGAAATATCGTCAGATTTGCACTCGGGGTACAGTGTATGCTGCACATCCCTTCATCATAGACTGACATACCATCAGATTTGCTCTCAGGGTACAGTGTATGCTGCACATCCCTTCATCACAGACTGAAGTACCTTCAGATTTACTCTTGGGGTACTGCGTATGCTGCACATCCCTTTATCATAGACTGAAATACTGTCAGATTTCCACTTGTATACAGTGTGTGTTGCACATCCTTTTATCATAGAGTGACATACCATCAAATTTGTAGCTGGGGTACAGTGTTTGCTTCACATGCCTTCATCATAAACTGAAATACCATCAGATTTGCTCTCAGGGTACAGTGTATGCTGCACATCCCTTCATCATAGACTGACATACCATCAGATTTGCTCTTGGGGTACAGTGTATGCTGCACATCCCTTCATCATAGACTGACATGCCATCAGATTTGCTCTCAGGGTGCAGTGTATTCTGCACATCCCATCATCATAGACTGACATACCATCAGATTTGCTCTCGGGGTACAGTATACGCTGCACATCCCTTCATCATAGACTGACATTCCAACAACTTTGCACTCTGGGTACAATGTATACTGCACATCCCTTCATCATAGAATGACATACCATCAGATATCCACTTGGAGTACAATGTATGCTGCACATCCCTTCATCATAGACTGAAATACCGTCAGATTTGCACTTGGGGTACAGTGTATGCTGCACATCTCTTCATTATAGACTGATGTGCCATCAGATTTGCTCTTGGGGTACAGTGTATGCTGCACATTCCTTCATCATAGACTCACATGGCATCAGATTTGCTCTCAGGGTACAGTGTATGCTGCACATCCCTTCATCATAGACTGACATGCCATCAGATTTGCTCTCAGGGTACAGTGTATGCTGCACATCCCTTTATCATAGACTGACATGCCATCAGATTTGTAGTTGGGGTACAGTGTATGCTGCACATGCCTTCATCATAGACTAAAATGCCATCAGATTTGCACTTGTATACAGTTTATGCTGCACATCCCTTCATCATAGTCTGACATATAATCATATTTGCTCTTGGGGTACAGTGTACACTGCACATCCCTTCATCATAAACTGACATACCATCAGATTTCCCTCGGGGTACAGTCAATCCTGCACATCCCTTCATCATAGACTGAAATACTATCAGATTTGCTTTCGGGGTATTGTGTATGCTGCACATCCCTTCAGCATAGAATGAAATACCATCAGATTTGCACTTGTATACAGTGTATGCTGCACATCCCTTCATCATAGACTGACATACCATCAAATTTGTAGTTGGGGTACAGTGTATGCTGTACATCCCTTTATCATAGACTGAAATATCATCAGATTTGCACTCGGGTTAAAGAATATGCTGCACATCCCTTCATCATAGACTGACATACCATCAGATTTGCTGTCTGTGCAGCATACACTGTACCCCGAGAGCAAATCTGATGGCATGTCAGTTTATGATGAAGGGTTCTACGCAGACAGCAAATCCCTTCATCATAGACTGACATGAAATCAGATTTCCTCTCAGGGTACAGTGTATGCTGAACATCCCTTCATCATAGAATGAAATACCATGAGATTTGCACTTGTATACAGTGTATGCTGCACATTCCTTCATCATAGACTGACATACCATCAGATTTGCTCTTGGGGTGCAGAGAACTCAGCACATCCCTTCATCATAGACTGACATGCCATTAGATTTGCTCACAGGGTAGAGTGTATGCTGCACATCCCTTCGTCATAGACTGACATACCATCAGATTTGCACTTGTATACAGTGTATGCTGCACATTCCTTCATCATAGACTGACATACCATCAGATTTGCTCTTGGGGTGCAGAGAACTCAGCACATCCCTTCATCATAGACTGACATGCCATTAGATTTGCTCACAGGGTAGAGTGTATGCTGCACATCCCTTCATCATAGACTGACATACCATCAAATTTGTAGTTGGGGTACAGTGTATGCTGCACATCCCTTTATCATAGACTGAAATATCATCAGATTTGCATTCGGGGTACAGTGTATGCTGCACATCCCTTCATCACAGACTGAAATACAATTAGAGTTGCACTTGTATACAGTGTATGCTGCACATCCCTTCATCATAGACTGACATACCATCAAATTTGTCGCTGGAGTATAGTGTTTGCTTCACATCCCTTCATCATAAACTGAAATACCATCAGATTTGCTCTCGGGGTACAGTGTATGCTGCACATCCCTTTATCAGAGAATGACATCCCATCAGAATTGTAGTTGGGTACAGTGTATGCTGCACATCCCTTCATCATACACTGAAATACTGTCAGATTTGTACTTGTATACTGAGTATGCTGCCCATCCCTTCATCATAGACTGACATACCATCAGATTTGCTCTCGGGGTACAGTGTATGCTGCACATCCCTTCATCATAGACTGAAATACCAGCAGAGTTGCACTTGTATACAGTGTTTGCTGCACATACCTTCATCTTAGACTCAAATACCGTCAGATTTGCTCTTGGGGTACACAGTATGCTGCACATCCCTTCATCATAGACTGACATGTCATCAGATTTGCACTTGTATACAGTGTATGCTGCACATCCCTTCATCGTAGACTGAAATACCGTCAGGTTTGCTCTCGGGGTACAGTGTATGCTGCACAACCCTTTATCATTAATGGACATGCCATCAGATTTGCTCTCTGGGTACAGTGCATGCTGCACATCCCCTCATCATAGACTGACATACCATCAGATTTGCTCTCGCAGTACAGTGTATGCTTCATATCTCTTCATCATAGACTGAAATACTGTCAGATTTGCACTTGTATACAGTGTATGCTGCACATCCCATCTTTACAGACTGACATCACATCAGGTTTGCTCTCAGGGTACAGTGTATGCTGCACATCCCTTCATCATTGACTATCACACCATCAGATTTGCTCTCAGGGTACTGTGTATGCTACACATCCCTTCATCATAGACTGAAATACCATCAAATTTACTCTCGGGGTACAGTGTATGCTGCACATCCCTTCATCATAGACTGACATGAAATCAGATTTCCTCTCAGGGTACAGTGTATGCTGCACATTCCTTCATCATAGACTGACATACCATCAGATTTGCTCTTGGGGTACAGAGTACTCAGCACATCCCTTCATCATAGACTGACATGCCATCAGATTTGCACACAGGGTAGAGTGTACGCTGCACATCCCTTCGTCATAGACTGAAATACAATCAGATTTGAACTTGTATACAGTGTATGCTGCACATCCCTTCATCATAGACTGACATACCATCAAATTTGTAGTTGGGGTACAGTGTATGCTTTACATCCCTTTATCATAGACTGAAATATCATCAGATTTGCAATCGGGGTAAAGAGTATGCTGCACATCCCTTCATCATACACTGAAATACAATCAGATTTGCACTTGTATACAGTGTATGCTGCACATCTCATCATCATAGACTGACATACCATCAAATTTGTCGCTGGAGTACAGTGTTTGCTTCACATCCCTTCATCATAAACTGAAATACCATCAGATTTGCTCTCGGGGTACTGTGTATGCTGCACATCCCTTTATCAGAGAATGACATCCCATCAGAATTGTAGTTGGGTACAGTGTATGCTGCACATCCCTTCATCATACACTGAAATACTGTCAGATTTGTACTTGTATACTGAGTATGCTGCACATCCCTTCATCATAGACTGACATACCATCAGATTTGCTCTCGGGGTACAGTGTATGCTGCACATCCCTTCATCATAGACTGAAATACCATCAGAGTTGCACTTGTATACAGTGTTTGCTGCACATACCTTCATCTTAGACTCAAATACCGTCAGATTTGCTCTTGGGGTACACAGTATGCTGCACATCCCTTCATCATAGACTGACATGTCATCAGATTTGCTCTCGGGGTACAGTGTATGCTGCACAACCCTTTATCATAGATGGATATGCCATCAGATTTGCTCTCTGGGTAGAGTGTATGCTGCACATCCCTTCATCATAGACTGAAATACCGTCAGATTTGCACTTGAATACAGTGTTTGCTGCACATACCTTCATCTTAGACTGAAATACCATCAGATTTGCACTTGTATACAGTGTATGCTGCACATCCCTTCATCATAGACTGAAATACCATCAGATTTGCTCTCGTGGTACAGTGTATGCTGCACAACCCTTTATCATAAATGGACATGCCATCAGATTTGCTCTCTGGGTACAGTGTATGCTGCACATCCCCTCATCATAGACTGACATACCATCAGATTTGCTCTCGCAGTGCAGTGTATGCTTCATATCTTCATCATAGACTGAAATACCGTCAGATTTGCACTTGTTTACAGTGTATGCTGCACATCCCATCTTTACAGACTGACATCACATCAGGTTTGCTCTCAGGGTACAGTGTATGCTGCACATCCCTTCATCATAGACTGACATACCATCCGATTTGCACTCCAGGTGCAGTGTATGCTGCACATCCCTTCATGATAGACTATCACACCGTCAGATTTGCTCTCAGGGTACTGTGTATGCTACACATCCATTCATTATAGAATGACATACCATCAGATTTACACTTGGGGTACAGTGTATGCTGCACATCTCTACATCATAGACTGACGTGCCATCAAATTTGCTCTCAGGGTACAGTGTATTCTGAACATCCCTTCATCATAGACTGATATGGCATCAGAATTGCTCTGGGGGTACAGTGTATGCTGCACATCCTTTCATCTTAGACTGACAAACCATCAGATTTGCTCTCGGGGTACAGTGTATGCTGCACATCCCTTCATCATAGACTGAAATGCCATCAGATTTGCTCTCGGGGTACAGTGTATGCTGCACATCCCTTTATCATAGACTGACATACCATCAGATATATACTTGGGGTACAGTGTATGCTGCACATTCATTCATCATGGACTGAAATACCATCAGATTTGCACTTGTATACAGTGTATGCTGCACATACCTTCATCATAGACTGAAATACCATCAGATTTGCTCTCGGGGTACAGTGAATGCTGCACATCCTTTCATCATAGACTGGAATACTGTTAGATTTCCACTTGGGGTACAGTGTATGCTGCACATCTCTACATCATGGACTGACGTGCCATCAGATTTGCTCTCAGGGTACAGTGTATTCTGAACATCCCTTCATCATAGACTGACATGGCATCAGAATTGCTCTGGGGGTACAGTGTATGCTGCACATCCCTTCATCTTTGACTGACATACCATCAGATTTGCCCTTGGGGTACAATGTATGCTGCACATCCCTTCATCATAGACTGAAATGCCATCAGATTTGCTCTCGGGGTACAGTGTATGCTGCACATCCCTTTATCATAGACTGACATACCATCAGATATGTAGTTGTGGTACAGTGTATGCTATACATTCATTCATCATAGACTGAAATATCATCAGATTTGCACTTGTATACAGTGTATGCTGCACATTCCTTCATCACAGACTGACATACCATCAGATTTGCTCATGGGGTACAGTGTACACTGCACATCCCTTCATTATAAACTGACATACCATCAGATTTTCTCTTGGGGTACAATGTATGCTGCATATCCCTTCATCATAGACTGACATACCATCAGATTTCCTCTCAGGGTACAGTGTATGCTGCACATCTTTTCATCATAGACTGACATACCATCAGATTTGCTCTCGGGGTACAGTGTATGCTGCACATCCTTTCATCATAGACTGAAATACTGTCAGATTTGCACTTGTATAGAGTGTATGCTGCACATCCATTCATCATAGACTGACATACCATCACATTTGTAGTTGGGGTACAGTGTATGCTGTACATCGTATCATCATAAAGAGAAATACCATCAGAGTTGCTCTCGGGGTACAATGAATGCTGCACATCCCTTCATTATAGACTGAAATACCATCAGATTTGCACTTGTATACAGTGTATGCTGCACATCCCTTCATCATAGACTGACATACCATCAAATTTGTTCTCAAGGTACAGTGTACACTGCATATCCCTTGATCATAGACTGACATACCATCAGATTTGCTCTCAGGGTACAGTGTATGCTGCACATCCCTTCATCATAGACTGAAATACCGTCAGATTTGCACTTGTATACAGTGTATGCTGCACATCCCTTCATCATAGACTGAAATACTGTCAGATTTGCTCTTGGGGTACAGTGTATGCTGCACATCCCTTCATCATAGACTGAAATACCATCAGATTTGCACTTGTATACAGTGTATGCTGCACATCCTTTCATCATAGACTAAAATACTGTCAGATTTGCTCTCGGGGTACAGTGTATGCTGTACATCCCTTCATCATAGACTGACATACCATCAGATTTGTTCTCAGGGTACAGTGTACACTGCACATCCCTTGATCATAGACTGACATACCATCAGAGTTGCTCTCGGGGTACAGTGTATGCTGCACATCCCTTCATCATAGACTGAAAGTCCATCAGATTTGCACTTGTATACAGTGTATGCTGCATATCCCTTCATCATAGACTGAAATACTGTCAGATTTGCTCTCGGGGTACAGTTTATGCTGCACATCCTTTCATCATATACTGACATACCATCACATTTGTAGTTGGGGTACAGTGTATGCTGTACATCCTATCATCATAAAGTGAAATACCATCAGATTTGCTCTTGGGGTACAGAGTATGCTGCTCATCCCTTTGTCACAGACTGGCATTCCATCAGATTTGTAGTTGAGGTACAGTGTATGCTGCACATCCCTTCAACATAGACTGAAATACCGTCAGATTTTCACTTGTATACAGTGTATGCAGCACATTCATTCATCATAGTCTGAAATACCATCAAATTTGCACTCGGGGTACAGTGTATGCTGCACATCCCTTAATCATAGACTGACATACCATTAGATTTGCTCTTGCGGTACAGTGTATGCAGTACATCCCTTCATCATAGACTGACATGCCATCAGATTTGCTGTCGGGGTACAGTGTATGCTGCTCATCCCTTCATCATAGACTGACATACTATCAGATTTGCACTTGTGGCACAGTGTACGCTGCACATCCCTTCATCATAGACTGAAATACCATCAGATTTGCTCTCGGGGTATAGTGTATGCTGCACATCCCTTCTTTATAGAGTGGAATACTGTCTGATTTGCACTTGGGGTACAGTGTATGCTGTACATCCTTTCTTCATAGACTGACATGCCATCAGATTTGCTGTCGGGGTACAGTGTATGCTGCTCATCCCTTCATCATAGACTGACATACTATCAGATTTGCACTTGTGGCACAGTGTATGCTGCACATCCCTTCATCATAGACTGAAATACCATCAGATTTGCTCTCGGGGTATAGTGTATGCTGCACATCCCTTCTTTATAGAGTGGAATACTGTCTGATTTGCACTTGGGGTACAGTGTATGCCACACATCCCTTCATCATAAACTGACATGCCATCAAATTTGCTCTCGGGGTACAATGTATGCTGCACATCTCTTCATCATAGACTGACATGCCATCAGATTTGCTCTCGGGGTACAATGTATGCCGCACATCCCTTCATCATAAACTGACATGCCATCAGATTTGCTCTTGGGGTACAGTGTATGCTTCACATCTTTTCATCATAGACTGACATGTCATCAGATTTGCACTTGAGGTACAGTGTATGCTGCACATCCCTTCATCATAGACTGACATGCTATCAGATTTGTTTTCCTTACTCTCTGTTACAAACTGACTGTGTCTGTTATGCTACATCTCGGAAAGGAGCATGTGATCATCCAAGGCCTTTATTTTTAGCCACTCCTCCTAGACTACTAGAGTTAGGGTCAAGACCTGCAGTAGGTATGTATAAATCCTTTATCTGACAAAATCTACTGAAGTGCATGAGAAGCAACCACTTCAAATTGACTTCAAAAATAACCTTCAGCCAACTGCATTATTCTTAAACATATAATATCTATCACTGTGAATGAATGGTCATTATCAGTGAGTTCTATATATGCAAAGTAAATGGATCCTTATTACCATGCAACTGCTTATTATTGTATACTGTTCTTTCTTGGAGTGGAGTTGTTTACACTTTATATGGGACATTGTGTGCTGCTCAGATCACCCCTATAATGGACCAGTGGGCATTAGTGAAACTGCCTTGCTACCCTGCTAAGAAATTTAAAAAACAATGTAAATATATAAATCAAAGGACTATTGCCTAACTTGTCTGTGACTCTGGAGTGTACATTACAGGCATGAAAGCATATCACTCCTTTCTGCACAGGGACTCAGAAGAAGGGTTCTGAAGAAGGAATGAGAAACAGAAAGATAATCATCATCAGGAATGCATATAGAAGTTCTGCTCAAAAATAAACGGTTACAGCAAGTAGCTTCATTACTTTTCTGTTTTCTTTACAGCTACAATTGCTAGCTTTAAACATAATACATGACTTTCAAGCATGTTAATCTAATAACAGTTGGAATGGGGGAAATCAGTAAGCCAGTCTATTAGCCCCTACATGCAGGCAAGATAATAGCTGTGCCCCCCCAAATTGCAATGCTCTTCTAAGAAAAAAATACAGCATTCCAAACTCAACCCCTGCATGCATACTACAACGGCTGGTTCTCTAAACAAAAACACCGTAGGACAACAGGCACTGGGTAACTGGTGTATAGAATCATGCCTTTGCATTAGATGATATGGTTAAAGTAAATTAAATATCAAGTAATGACATGAAAACTGATTCCATTCAGTAGACAGGTACAGTATTAGTCAAAAGTAGGCTCCTAACTTACAGCAAATAGTACCTGATGAATGGAGATAATCCCACAGCCTGCTGCTAACACAGATCATGTGAGCATAAATATTTAGAGTTGTATGTAGCTGTTTCAGTTTTAATTTAACTAATTTACTCTGTATTCTGCATCTGTTTAGGATGCCACTGCTGCTGATTCTAGTGCAATTTTCTTCCTTCTGTGTTTGGTTTGTAATTTTCTTCACAATTTTAACCTTACTGGTGCTCTGTTTAAGCCACAATTTGGTTGCATGTGTGAAAGATGCCTACACTAATCTGCTTCAGTTTGCATGGTTTATTGAGCTAGTGTAAATTAATATTCTCCAGCTGTATTCCTGATTTGCTAATGTTTCTGTGAACTCTGCCTATAAATACCAATTTTCCCTCACCAGTGCCTACATTCTGCTTTCTCCTCCCACATACCTCTCAACCTCTTAGCACAAGAAATCTGGAGAAAGCCAAAAATAATGTGGAGGACAATGACCCTAAAGTAGGGACACATTTTTAATATTGCTTATAGCTTATAAACTTAGAAAGTTGTTAGAATAAAATGTTTTGTGTTAGAATGCATTTTCTGAAGGATACGAAGTTTGAACTCAAATGGATTTCTTTATTGATGACTTCACTCTTCAATGATTTGCCACACAACCACAAATTGTATGAGAAATGGACCAAAAATGTGTTGCAAAACTCTGGACATTCTGCGAAAAGCTGGAATGTTGAGAGCTATGTCTACCCATCTGTATTTTTTCAGCTTATTTATCCCACTGCTTATTTATCACCACACATTTATATGTGAATGGGCTCACACACACCGTCTGTCACATCCTGCTTTATTCTGCTGTTAGTCAAGAAAATATAGTTGTCTGGGCTTTCACAGCAGGAAATCAAATAATCAGGACTGCAGCAGTGAAATATGAAGAACATCTGCAGAGAAGTATACTTAAATATCAAGAATACAGGCCCAAGAAGATTTCTCTTGTTTATACTGTGCACATCAGGAAATGGGAAGACTACAACACTGTCTTTTTTATCAGCTTAATGAATTCATAGCTAAAATTATTGACCACTTTGCCAGGTAAGACCTCTCTAGCTACTATTACTTGTTCTACCTAGAGAAAGTACAGTTGTGTACACTTACCATAAATGTAGATGTTCGAGTGTATTCACTGTTGCAGTCATTACATTTGGGTTATCTGCTTGCAGGTAGCCATCAGCCGGCCTGATTATCAAAGTATTGGGTCATGCATCGGTTGCTGTCTCTTCTTCCATGACGTCAGGTAGCCAGGGGTATAAAGCATGCAGCCGACGCCATTACATCAGTTTTTCTTGCCCCAGATGTCAGGTGCCCCCATAATGGGAAGTAATTATATACAAGGTTACACCTCCAGTGATAAGCAAATAACCAGAAAGCTTAAATACAGTAAACAAGAAGAGAGGTATAGCAAATAGAAGTCAGGGGGCTGGAGGGAGAGTAACCAGGACTGCAACAGTGAATACACTCAAACAACTACATTTATGGTAAATGTACACAACTGTACTATGTTCTTCGTGTTTCACTGTTGCAGTCATGACATTTGGGTAAATTCCCAAAGCTAAAAAAGGGAGGAGGTAATTAGAGAGCATTAGGACCAGCTATTAGGCCCTGCAAGACTGCAGTGGCAAAACCATCTCTGGATTTAGAGAAAATAGGCAAGTGGTAATGTTTGGTGAAGGTATGAACAGAACTCCAGGTAGCAGCTTCTAGGATGTCCCTGGTAGGAACACCTCTGAGAAAGGCTGTTGAAGCAGATGCAGCCCTGGTGGAATGTGATCTTATCCCCTGTGGAGTAGGTTTTCCATGGTACTTACAGCAGAAATTAATGCAATGGCCTATCCATTTAGAAATGGTTTGCTTTGAAATGGCCTTCCCCTCTGCCCCTGCAGCAAAGGCAACTAGAAGCTGTTCAGTTTTCCTGAGAGGCTTAGTTCTGTCCAAATAAAATCTCAGTTGTCTGTGCACATCCAAAGAGTGCAGTATTCATTCGCCTTTGTTCTGTGGATTAGAAAAAAAGGTTGGCAAATGAATGGACTGATTAAGGGCCACACTGGATACCACCTTGGGCATAAAGGAAGGATTGGTCCTGAGGGACAACCTGTCTGCATGGAAGATGATGAAGAGCTCCACTACCATGTGGGCCTGTAATTCAGACACTCTTCTTGCTGAAGTGATGGCTAGAAGGAAGGCTGTTTTCCAAGAAAGGAATGTCATCTCTGCAGTTGCAGCTGGCTCAAAGGGAGGTAAAGTGAGCTTTTCCAATACAAAATTAAGGTCCCAGGCTAGAGTAGGGGCTCTCCTGGGTGGTCTTAAATTTTTGGCCCCTCTGAGAAATTGCTTCAGCAGTGGGTGAGAGAAGAGGGGTGGCTCCGTATTATAATGTGCTGAAATGGCAGAGGCATGAATTTTAATAGAAGAGAAAGAAAGGCCCTTGTGAAGCATCTCTGTTAAGTATTGAAGAATATGCAGCAAACTGGGCACTGTTGTGCCCATCCCCTGAGTTTGGTTCCAGGAACAGAATCTTTTCCACTTTTCAGCATAGGATTTTCTAGTACTAGGCCTCCTTGCCCCCAGAATGACATCCAGCACTTGCTTACTGAGGGATGGTAATGGAGAGCTAAGGTAATTAGCCAGGCTGCAAGGTTCAGGGTTTGAAGCTGGGGATGCAGAATCTGGCCCTCCTGCTGGAACAACAGGGAAGGGGTCAGAGGCAGGTGCCATGGTTTCAGCAGCGATACACTGTGCAAGAGGGGGTACCAGTATTGGCGTGGCCAGTCTGGAGCAATAAGTATTGTCCTTGGTTTGTTCTGTTTGATCTTTAGTAGAACTTTGGAGAGAAGAAGCAGAGGGGGAAAGGCATAAAATGAGAAGTTTTCCCAGGTGAAGTACAGGGCATCCACATTCCAAGCTTGTCTGTGGGGAGTCCTTGCGCATAATTTGTCCAATTGGTAGTTCTGAGGGGCGGCAAACAGGTCTATCTCTGGGATCCTCCATATGTTTCTCAACATGTTGAATACCTTTGGTTCCAGTTTCCACTCGTGTTGGTCTATGAGATTTCTGCTTAGGTTGTCTGGCAGAGAATTTAGCTTGCCTGACAGGAATTGAGCCTCTGGGTGCACTTGGTAGCTCAAGGCTGTGTTCCACAGAGCCATGGCTGGTCTGCAGGGGGGGTATGAGTGGGTTCCCCCCTGCTTGTTTATGTACCACATAACAGTGGTGTTGTCTGTTTTTACCAATAATTGTCCTGGAAGGATGTGGTCCTTGAAGGCTGTCAGAGCATTCTGTACAGATAATATTTCTTTTTGATTGATATGCATGTGCATTTGAGTCGGGTTCCATTTGCCCTGAATGCACTGCCCTGCCATGTGAGCCCCCCATGCATACTCTGATGTGTCTGTTGTTAGGGTTTGGGTGGCAGTGGGTAGAGTAAATGACAGTCCCTTGTTGAGGTAGCAGGCCTCTGCCCACCAAAGGAATTCTGTCTTTATACAAGGGATGATAGGAATCACTGATTCCAGGTCCTGAGAATGTTGACACCATAGGCTTTTTAGATACCATTGTAGTTTCCTCATATGCAGTCTTGCATATGGAATTAGTAGGGTGCAAGAGGCCATGAACCCCAGAGCTTGCAGTATTTTTAACTGGGTCTTTGTAGCCAGTAATTTGAAGTAGACTGTCAGATAAACTTGTTTCTCTGGCGTGAGGTAGGCCATCTGGGAAGTTGTGTTCAAGCTTGCTCCCAGGAATACAATTTGTTGTCAGGGTACTAGATGAGATTTCTTTTTGTTTATGGTGTACCCCAGTGAGGTTAGCAGTTTCTTTACAAATGCCAGATGATTTAATAGTATGTTCTGGCTTTCTGATTGAATTAGACACTCATCCAGGTATGGGTATATTTGAATATTTCTTTGCCTGCAGAATGTAATGACTGGAGCTAGGCATTTTGTGAATACCCTTGGCATAGTAGATAAGCCAAAGGGCAGTGCAGAGAACTGATAGTGCATGTAGCCTGCTCTGAAGCGTAGGTATTTTCTACAAGAATCCTTTATTGGGATGTGCAGGTAAGCTTTCTTTAAATCCAAAGATGCCAACCAGGCATTTTTGCCCAGCATGGGAATCAGCTGATGAAAAGTTAGCATTCTGAATTTTGGAATTACCAAAAAGGTGTTTAGGATAGATAGGTCCTGGATAGGATGCCAGGAGTTGTCTTTTCTGGGTACCAGGAATGATCTGGAGTAAAAACCTTGTTCCCATTCTTCTGCTGGGACAGGTTGAATAGCCCTGATACTTAGAAGAGAAAGAACCTGCTGTTGAGCCTCTGCCCACTGATTTGGGGGTAGGTCTGGCCTACCTTTTAGGGTTGGTAAGGTGTGGAAGTGGAATCTGTATCCTTGGGAAACAATACTTAAGACCAATTTGTCTTGGGTAATAAGTTCCCAGTTTTTTGCATGCAGGGCGATCTTTCCCCCTAAAGGCGCAGTCAGTTGAGCAGGACATGGAAGGTTTAAGGTTAAGTCATTTTGACAGTTTACTATAGGGGGTGTCTTACTACTTCCAGCTTTGTAAGTGGGAGCCCTCCCACTACTTAGGCCTGTGAGCACCTTGAGACTGTGGCCTAGGTGGTTTGCTGTTCCTAGATTTGGACCAAGAAGGCCTGGAAGAGACAGGATAGGACCAATTCTTAGAAGGCCAATGCCTACTAAATCTGGGAGACTGTTCTTGCAGGAAATATTTAACAGTTTGCATATATTTAGCTTTTTTCTCCATCTTTTTAAGAACTTCTGCTTTGTTGCCAAACAGGCACTCTTGGTTTAAGGAAGTATTCAGTAATTTGGCTTTAACATGATCTGGCAGAGTTTGCTGCTTCAGCCAAGCATGCCTTCTAAGAACAGACCTAGTAACAGCAGCCCTACAAGATGCCTCTAAGGAGTCAAAGCCACATTGCAAAGTATGTTTACCAACTTGTTCAGCAGAATGCATTCAATCCTGTAGTTTTTTATTTTCAGCACAGTCAGGAATCAACATCAATTTATGTTTAAGTGATTCAATAATATGTTGTTGGTACTTCTAACATATGAAACTGTCGGTTTAAGGCCCTAATGGCCAAAGCCGAAGTGTATACCTTCGTACCCCATCTGTCCAGGGCCCTGGAATCTCTATCAGAGGGGGTAGGATTTTTGGCAGTAGTAGCCTTAATGCCTATGGGTCACTGTGAAATGGTCTCTGGGTCTGCAGTAGGATTCTTAAAGAGGAACTTGTGAGAATCAGGTACC
Source organism: Protopterus annectens (assembly GCF_019279795.1). NCBI lineage: Eukaryota > Metazoa > Chordata > Ceratodontiformes > Protopteridae > Protopterus > Protopterus annectens. Next base: position 1,349,532,460 of record NC_056729.1, on the reverse strand, counting down.
CTGTAATACATGTCAGGTTTCCTGGGAGCCAGAGGTAAGGTGTCTGAGGCCAGGCTGGATTCCAAGAAGGCGTCATCTACAATGTCCAGTACAGGAGGGATAGCTAAAGGCCTGTGTTGAGGCAGGAGTAAGAATTCCCAAATCCTGTTTTTGGAATCAGAGTAATCCTGGCTTTCCCAACAGAAAGGCTCCCTAAGAGTGTGCAAAGTTTCACCAAAAGAGAAATCTTCTGGAGGGGATGCAGAGGGAATGGAGTCCTCTGCATCAGAATCCTCATAGGTAGATAAGGACAAATCCTGGTCATCAGAAGAAACAGAAATTTCAGAATCCTGATCAGAAGAATCAGAAGTAAAATCAGTTCTAGGTCTCTTAGAGGGAGAGGGGTGGCTTCCCCTAATTACAGTAATAAGGTCTTTAGCCATTCTTATCATTTGTTTTTTAGGCATATGGGCCTGGCCATGCGGTTTGGATGTCGGTTTTCTAGGCATGGATCGAGACTTAGGCCTTGAAGAAGAAGATGGTGTCGGTTTGATATGCAAGTCAGTAGGCCTGAATTCACCCTAAAAAGCTGGTGCCTGCACAGCGGCTTCGGACCCATCCAAGGTAGAGACATCCGCAGGTTCCATAGTCGAAGAAGCATCTTGCGGCATACCGGACTCCGAATGGGACTCAGTAGAGGCTTACGAATCTGACGTAGCGGGTATCAGGGGCTGTGAAAGCGCCTCACTGAGTACCGGTGAACTGATGACTAGCTTAACGGAAACATCGTCGGCAGCTTTGGACCTATGCTGTCTGTCTCTGTCTTTATCTTTATGTTTTTTCAGAATGTCGGTAGTTGGCTGGCTTGCTGAAACCATTTCTGGATAATTGAACCAAGTACCGAAATAGATGCAAAAATGAACCGACGACGAATAGTATGAGGATTGAATAAGGCACAAAACTGACAGCGAGGGACGTCGTGGTCTGGGCCTAAGCAAGGAATGCAGTACAAATTAAAATCTTTATGAGGTATTTGCTTTCCACAAGAAATGCAATTTTTAACTTTTACTGACATCGGTTTAGAGCAAGAAAAAGATCCCTAACGGGGTACTTAACTTTTTAGGAGACTTCGGTTCTAAAACTCGAAAATGAAAATTTCAGGAGTCGACCGACCGGCACTTGCGAACTGCTTCTGCTTCGGGCACCGCACGGCAAGAAAGACTGATGTAATGCCATCAGCTGCATGCTTTGCAACCGACGCAGGACCCAAGGCTTTGACAATCAGGCCGGCTGAGGGCTACCTGCAAGCAGATAACCCAAATGTAATGACTGCAACAGTGAAACACGAAGAACATCTGCTGTTGTTCCATTGTTAACTTAGGAACATAGAAAGTGATCACAGTTTCTCCCAAATCAAGTAGGGCTGTACCTGATAACCATTGTGCAAATGTGTGTCAACCCATCAAATTGTCAAGACTAGCCTTAAATGTTGACAAAGTACTTCTTTGCCTGACCTGTACTGGTAACGTATTCCACAGACTGGGAATATGTTGAGATAAGAACCTATCCATCTTGCAAATCTTGTTTATTTGTTGCTGTAGATTTAGGTAAATTTAAACTGAATTGTAGCTCAGGTTGAACAGAATTATAGCTTGAAGCTGATGCAACCATTGTTTTTATCCAAATCAAGAGCAAGGTTTATTGCATGTGTGTTTTTTTGGATCCTTGTACAATATCTGGTTTTACTATGCAGTTTTCCTTGAACTACAGATGCAAAATGGTTTGTAAGGATCACTCCAGCTGGCTAGATACTAAACAGCAAATAAATAAATAAACTGTTAAAGCATCATCACTTTAGTTGAGGAATCAAAGCATACTAGTTTGACTGGGCTATTTTCTTGGTGGTCTTTAAGGGTATGTTACTGTTTCGTGGCCACTTTTCAAACTTGCAATGCACTGATGGGAATTTTGTTCAACACTAATTCTGTAACTGTGTGGCTAAGCCATGACCAGAATAATGTTGGTAATATTATTTCATTGCTTTCATTTCTATGTAGATGACAGCTGAAAGGGGTGATGTTGAATAGCTACTGGGCCTTCAGCGTCTTGGATCATTCTCAAATATGTTTTTCCCTGATCATCTGCTTATATAGATGCCAGCTGCATCAGCTGGGCATCACAGTGGATACAATGTGTATTAATGGATGTTCCATTTGCATGGATGCCTTTGGAAGGCAGACTTTTCCAAATATTATGGTTACTGAGATGGTGCTTCTCACATCATGGCAGGGTACCTATTTCCTGTAAAATACAAAAAGGACATACTACTTGCTTTTCAGCTTCTTTGGCATTTTTCTGAAATATACTATCCTCTGTGCCAGCTGGCTGCAGCACTTCAAATTCTAGCTTCGACCTCCTCATTCATACTTTCCTTCCCCTCGGCTACATCTCCCAGATACTTTAAGTTGTATCTCAGTTTTCAGCTTCTTCTGATTTCCTGTTTGCTGCCAGGATAACTGACTTGTCTGTTCTCAGATTCATCCTGTGTGTCTTCAGTTCTGCATTACCTTGCCCTAACATTTGCTGAAGTTCCTGTTCCAAGACTGCTTGTAGGGCCACATTGTCTACATGCAGAAGCGTTGTTGCTGTGCAGCCTCTGATATGTTTTCTAATGTAGTCCATCACAATAGGTTGAGAACTGAATCTTAATTGCCATCCTTAACCATTGTGAATCTCTTTGTCTCAGTACTGTTTGTTCTTGCCTGGGTACTTGTATATAGTCTGCCCTTATCATACTTATATTTCATGTACTTCAGCCCATAGCTACACTACATAAATCAATGGGAATTTGTCATATGCATTTTCCAAGTCTAGAAATGCCCAGCTGGGCTATTTCATCATCTCCATCTTCTTAAGACCATAGATTCATAGGTAATTAATAGGTTATTGATCTGTGATAATCTTAAGAAGCCTAGCCCTGCATTCTTATGGTAATTATTATCTCTTATATTTTGCAATATCAGTCTCCAAAGAAAAGCCTCACAAGGTTATGCTGGGTACTTACTCGTGTCCCCTATCCTTGAGGGGCAGTGGTGATAAGGACTCATTAGACTGAGCAAGGACAGAGTGGCAGTCAGCTGTTTTTTGGGGACTACGATTCATGATCACATGATGGTCTTTAGATCCCTGTCCCCTAAATATGCATGCAATCTGATCATTGCCCACGTGTGTGTGTGTTTGTGCACAAACAATCTTAAGAACCCCACCCTGAGGAAAATGAAGAGAGATGTGGTTGATCTCTGTAGCATGCGTCAAAATCTAGGAAAAGACTAGTGTTCAGTAGCACCTTGTGATCACTAAGAGTGATGCCTCCATAGAAGCAGAAAATAATTGACTTCAGTAACTGACTTTCTAACTGGTGTCATTACAATGGGATCTAATGAGTGTCAGCATGGGAAGGTATAGTCAGCAATTCTACCTCCTTCACCATCTCTGGCCTGCATCTTTCCATGCAGGGTTTTTCATATTACATAAAACATTTTTACTCAATAGTGCCTTTTGTAGACGCAGTGACTTCTAGCCCTTCAAATGTAATGCGTTTGGAAAAGGCTTCTTTAAATCTGGTGCTGGTCAATGCTAAGGGTCTAAACATGAAAATGCCAAACCTTGTGGCCTTCCTGACCCTTGATTACCTGCATATCTGTGTAGTCACTAAAACATGGTTCCTACATTGCAGAAGCACATCTGTTTACTTACTTTCTTATTATTTGTTTACTGGGTAACATGCTGATCTCAGATATTGGCACATAAAGCATTACACATGGTATTAAAGGTAATACAATAGCAAAGCAGAAGACACTAAAACTAACAAAGAAAAATTACTCACAAAACATACTTTACACAAAATATGTAACTTGTTAATGGGCAGCTCCATTGGATAACTGGTAGAAGTATACAATATTACACATAAACCACCAGAAACATGCTCTGTACCATTAACTACTTTCTTGCCAACATGTGCACTTGTTTACATTTCTACCTTGGCTTATTGCCTATAAGATATTCAGACCTTCTGTGATGGCAGGGCATATTCATAGTTATCCAAAGTCCCATTACCTCATGACAAATCCAATATGATAATGCCCATAAACTCCAGTATATTTCCTTGCCACTAAATAAATCAAATGCCCAAACCACTATAAATTCCTCACTATGTGCCCCACTACCCATGACACTTAACCTGAACCAACCTCAATCATTTTGTGTGACTTCAACTATTAGCCTATTAACTGGTTCGTATACACTACAAATAGGAAATATGCACAGACTTCCCTAAAATTCATTAACCCCAATTCTCAGGATAAGATATCACCTCATCCACTAGTGATAGAAATCTTCTTGACCTTGTCCTCACCAGTGTTGTACCTATCTGCTCCACACTCAAAGTCTCTCTATCCATGATTTGATCAGATCATCAGTCCACCACATTTGTCCTTAGAACCCAGCCCAATTCTACAAACAGCATCATATCACTCTTTTAGGGTTTTCTCTAAGGCGAATCTCCTTGCCCTCTCAGATGACATTATGAAATATAAAAGCTCTCCCATAATGACAGCTATGGAAGCTGCCACAGTACTGTTGAAGCTTCCCAGACCTCTGTTATTGCCTTACTTCAGTCTGCACTGAAACCAAAGCTGACAAGGACTCCTCTGTTTTCTTTGGGATAAGCAGTGGAGTTCACATTTGACTTCAACAACGGTTAAGTGCCTCGCCTTCTTCTTCCATTTTCTCTAACTCTGTTTTGATTAATGGGCCAAGCAGCACAGACCCATCGAAGGAAACATACAGAAAGGTCACACTGATATCCATGATGAAATCAGTAAGAGTGGTACACATTACGTCTAATGTCTGCTGCTGTCTCTGTTCCATCATCTAGATGTATGGTGAGATTGATTACTAAAGATATGCCTGAAAATTGGTACTGCAATATTAACTTAATGTTGCCAACCTGCTGATGACTGGTTCATCCCACTAGCCAGCTCACTTTGAAAATGAAGCATGATCAATATATTTTTTATGGACCTGAAAGAGAAGGTGGGCAGTACGTATAGATGTTTCCCAAGTCAATTCAATGCACATGGCTCCTTATTCTTTGAATGATCAGTGGGGCTCTGCACAATAGGTGTCTTCTAGAGGGAAATTTCTGCATCATTAGATCCTACATAGGGAACATGTAGCTTACAAGATCAATCCTTGGGAGACCAAAGGATCTTTGTAAGCCCCTTCAGAATAGGCACTACATCATCAAGGTTTTGTCATGCCATTTTAGCCACCAGCTGTACCTTCACCAATTTATTGACCTAGAGAAGTTCCCAAGAAAATGTTTTAGGGGACTGAAAGGCTACCTGTAGGGTGGTTCAGGAAAGGATTTGATGTTGAGTGGGCCGTCCTGCCTTTTGTTTCATAGTTGTCAAAATTTTCATGGACATGAGGTTATCTCAGGTGGGGGATGGGGGAATCAACTTCCTCAGCCTCATCTATATCCAGACTGGAAACTCCAGGGAGAATCCGCTTGCTCCTTCTTGCACTTTTCTTTGGCATTCTCAAAGGCAATGGGTCTGAGAAGTAGAAAAAACAATACTGAAAATGTCCAAACAGGAAAAGGGCATTTCACAATGACACTCCAATACCTTTGTCATTACAAAACTCTCGAGTGTCACAATTTGGCCAGGACTACTCAATTTAAACAGCAAATCAGCACACAGTCCTGACAACACAGTTTGAATGCTAACAGCACCAAATCCCCAAGTCTGAAACCTGGCCAGCCCACAAGCTAGGATTGACAGTAGAGACAGTCAAACATTAGCAAATTACTTCTTCAAGCTGTAGACTAGTTTTCCCCTCCGATGTCTCAGTTCATTCTATTCTTAAATGGAGTCCATAATCTCTGGGCGGTTTTTTTTGCATTAGTATTGTACTTGTAGCCCTTGTAAGTGGACCTACCAACAAGCATACAGTTTCTCCAGTACATCAAGCTACAGCAGACTGATAATTTTACTGCAGCTTAGCACGTAGACAAAAAGTGACTGCAGAAACTGGGAAAGCATGGATGTAGCATAGCAAACACTAATCAGAGAAGGATGATGGACTTTCTGTTAAAGGCTTTCCAGGGGACACTGACACAGTCACAATACAGTACTGCAGGGATTTGTACGTGTGTGTGTGTGTGTGTGTGTGTGTGTGTGTGTGTGTGTGTGTGTGTGTGTGTGTGTGTGTGTGTGTGTGTGTCTTGAAATTTGATTACCAGGAATGTCTGACTGGGTAGAATCCCATTTTCAGCAGAGGCCCAGGGAGAAAAGCTCCAAATTATTTGAAAACATTTTAAGAACAACAATTTTACAATCTTCAAATAAAACAAAAACATCTACAGTTTAAATAATTTTAACAAATTCAACGTAATATAAAAACATTGGTTAAGAATCGATACAAGTCATATGACAATCATTTAATATTTAGAGAAATTTTAGACAGTTTGCAGAGAAATTAAAGGTAAGTTAGTCTAATGGTGTTTGTGTGCGTGTGTGTGTGTGTGTGTGTGTGTGTGTGTGTGTGTGTGTGTGTGTGTGTGTGTGTGTGTGTGTGTATGTGTGTGTGTGTGTGTAATCTGGGCACAGCAGCTAAAGAAGTTACTTATTTTCATGGACTTTGGTTTTAGGGGCTTGCATATTAGAGGGATCCTATAACCACTGGATGTTATGTCCCTTACCAACCTATCCCAAGTAATATTTGACCAGTAGTGATACTGTGAGGACATTCATCTCCAAACTATTTCCAGAGTGGATCATTTAATGAATGCTTCACAAGTGATGCTGTGTGCTCTGCAGTTGTCCACAATTTCCTAGAAAGTAGCAAAAACCTCAGCCTCTGCCCTGACAGTTATTTTGGAAGGAATCCTAATGTTGGTACCTTCCTATGTACCCCTTGGAAACTCTTCTGTTACCCGGAAAAAAAAACATTTGAGGTTGGCTGCTCTGCATCTTACTAAAAGTCCACTATGGAAGCTAAAATATAACGTCCACCTCATTGAGGGTTTGGCCTTGTTACTCCAGTTCCTTTAGGTGCTGCTGACATCATTACTAAAGAAACAAGGTCTTGAAGACTGGGAGTGAATGAAGGTAACCTTAAACTAAACTGTGACGTTTGTTAGCTTTAGGCCAGAATACCACTGCATTGCAATGCCTCCATCAGTGGCTCTGAATGAAACCAAAGATGGGTTGCAAATGGCATGTGAAATGTGGCTGTGAGATTTGTAAAGGTAGTGGTATTGGCTGTTAGCTTCTCTTTCTGTGTCTCAAAAAAATGAAGCATTTCAGTGGAAACGTCCCACTGCAAATAAACAATGTGTATCAGATTTAACATCTGCAGGAATAAGATTCAGAAAGTGAGCATTTGCTTCCCAAATCTGTTCAACATCCTGGACTCCATTGATCTGGACAGTGGGGCTATATAGACTTGGAGGTCTGTTATGGGTTGCTGTTAAAAAACTTTGGGGTCAGTTTTTAAGGGATCCTCCATGGGTACGACCACCTAAGAGGATGGGAAGGTCTACCTATGTGCCTACTGCATCCTTCTCTGTGGGGAAAGGATGAGGTCAGTGGGACACCCTATTTCTCCTGCAAGAGATAGATGAATTTGGCAAACATGGGGTCACAAGGGCTGTCTTAGGAGAAGCCACTCTCCCCTCATCATCTTAAACTATTACCAAGTTCTCCAATGGAGTCAATGTGCTTAGCCTGGTAAACCTTTTTGTGGGGTCTTTTGGAGTCTATTAAGGGAGGTTTTCAAGGGCTCAGATAATGAGAAATGCTTCCTTGTAGTCTCCTGAGATAGAAAAGGTGGCAGACAGCTTCTAGCACACGTTAGCTCTATGGACTGTATCACCTCAGTTGTCCACTAGGCAAAGGCATGTTCTATTGTGTCTCAGTAAGCATCTGCACAGATAAGTATTGGTCCAGCAGTAGAGGTAATAGGGTGTCATGCCAGCCTTGACAGATTCATCTCCTACAAAACCTCTGATAGAACATATTAGGAAATCAGAATTCTGAACATTAAAACCAAAGCTCTAAAAGCTATATGCAGTGCTGATCCTATTAAATGGTGCATTAACACTAGGTAGATTGACACTGCCAGTGTCAGCAACTGATCCTCTCTGCATACGGGGCATCATACTGTAATGGAGTCAGTATCAGTACCAGCTCAATGGATGTCAATTACTAGGTCTGGTACTTCGATACTTGGTCAGTGTGGTACATTAAATGGTGAAGCTGACCCTAAAGTCACTGCCAGAGGAACAATCGTCAATGGCAGTAATGACAATCAGCTCTTTGGTACTGCATGCCAGGGACTTTGGCAATAATGGTGGTGAAAAACACGTATTAGAGACTTAGAAAAGCTTCCCCACTGTCTCTTCTCCAGTGGGACAAAAAAGGATGAAAAATGGCCTATGTCTTATTTTCCAAAATGGACTGGGTCAGCTTTCTGTAGTCATTCTTTAGGAGTTCAAAGACTGATGGGAGTACCCAAGGGGAAATAGTCAGTTGGGGGATGTGAATCCTCCATATATCATAGTGATAAATCAGTAAGTGAAAAGTCTCTTCTTGCCCTTTAGACACCTGGGTCAATAAAAAGTGTACAGACTGCATCTCTTGCCTCATCAGCCTCAACACACTGGTAATGTAGCCGCACATCTGATATTTGCACAACAGAATGCTTTAAAACTCCAGTGCTGTACAAATGTTTCCCTATGAACAGGGTACTCTGGAAAATCCAATGGTAAGTCTGAAGCATAATTAAAAGTAGGCTTAAAAACTACCATGGATAGAAATGGTTAACAGTAACAACACATACATTAAAAAAGGTGGTCATGTCAGTGAGCTCTTAGGTTCACTAAGCCGAAATTATTACATATAAAAATAACATTTTCAAAAGAGGAATCTTGGCTTGTTTTTTTTTTTTTTTTGAGAAAGGAACCACATGAAACAGTGGCAGGTATAAAAATGAAATTCAAGGTTCCAAGCTGGAACGCAGTCAAAATTCTCCTGAGAAAAGAATGAACCACATCTAGTGCGGTCAGTGGCCCAGGACAATGTGCAACAGTCTCTTATGTCAGAGGATCAAAAAAGTCCATGACTGGAATACTCACAACAGTCATTTTAATTTACTTTCCTTTCAATGCTGTCACTGCAGTGCAGCATGAAGGCACTGGATAATGCTACACTGCTGAAAAACATGTCTTTTAGTTAGCATGTTAATGTGATTTTATCACATCTGGTACGGCAATGGTTGATGTGGCACATTAAATGATGAACCCGACCCTAAGGTCACTGCCAGAGAAACAGTCGTCATCAATGGCAGTCTTGACATCAACTCTTTGGTACTGTGTGGCATTATAAAAGTAGATGACAAGGCTCCAATGACACATATTGATTATTAATGAATTACTTCAGTCTACTGTCCATTTTTCCCACAGCTGCTATAAACAGTACTCAGCCAGTGGCTTCTTTATAAAACAGAGTCATAGGCTAAACAGGATCTACCTTATCAACAAAATATAAGAAGAGTAACAAGTCAGCTGGGCAAGCATTTTCCTAAATATAAATACACTACAATCTGAGAAGCTGACAAATAAACATCCATGGAGCAATAATGCAGGCCTAATCAGGATGGAAGGAATTTAAGAAAATTACTCATTGTACAACAAAGAGAGCCAGGGCTATGGTCTAAATTCTCTAGTTTACGTGTTTGATAGCAAAATAAGTCGTTGCTGGTTTGACAACTGTTAATTCTGAGACACATATAAAGCCTCTTCTGTGCTCTTAGAATTGAAGCATAAAATCTTTGAGCTCTGAATGCAGGACACTATAGCAGCACATGCTGCTAGGGTATGAGGAGGAGAATGGGAGCAGTGACAGTGCCAGAAGGAAGCTCTGATCTTCTATAGCTACTGTAGGAAAAGAAGGTACCCCTGCCCAAACCAAACAATTCAGGATTGTCAACTCTCTGTCTCTCTCCCTCGAACCTTGACTACCAACTGCTGGTCCAAGATGTTGAGGAAAGATAGATGGCAATATATTTAAGAAGATAACTGCAGGCTGTGTCTCTAGGGATCAGAAACTAAAATGTTTGCACCTCCGTGCACCATCATGCACTACAGCGCTGTGGGGGTAACCATTGGTGGTTATAGAAGCAAAACCTTCAGCAGATAAAGTTTCCCCTAGTAGCTGCCTGTGATCCAGCCATGAAGTCCTTACATTGTGCTTAACTGCTCATAGAGCACCTCTGCTGCTCTTTTGTCCTATAACAGTCCCATAAGCCACCAAATCTACAATAGTCTCATACCATTTAGAGAACTCCTGCTAGTATAGACCTTTTGTAGAGCACCCTATTAGTATAGATCCCATTTAGAGCACTGTGAAAACAGGATTTACCCTAGCATTATGGATAGTCAGTTTCCCTCCATTTCTCCTACCAGCCTGATTGACATGGGTATCCTGAGGCAGTGTAGGAACTGCCTCATGTACACTGACAACCCTGTACTTCTAATCACCCAAGTGCAATTTGAGACAGCTGCATCTACACTAAGAATCTGGAATCCTTGCTCTCATGCACACAGAACAGTAACACTTAACAGGTTGTCAGCTCACATACTACATCTCCTATGCAAACCATGCACTCAACACATAAACCATCATACTCGGAGGTACTCACCTGAAACCAATTTAAACACCAGAGGCCTTCCAAACACAAACATGCTACATCTAATACAGCACCTACAGCACTCAATACACATAAAAACACAAGCACCGGTGTCTCACCAAATAAACCTCTAAGGCAAAGCATATCTAAACCAATTTTTTTAGTCATAGGTGACTCCGTTGTGAGACACAAATGTCCCACTCACCAGGCTGGACAGGGATAGGGTTACATTCAGCTGTCTGTTGAGTGGCAGGATCCATCAGATCACACATGCACTGAAGTCTCTCAACAACAAATATCGTAATGACTTACTCATAGTTCATGTTGGTGTGAATGACTGGTTCCATGTTAGATGAACAAATGCTTAAAATGTCAAGTACGACATGCTCGACAGCTTTTAAGCAAATGTTCATCTAAGCAAAACCATACAATGTCAAAACAAGGAGTTTCAAAAAGTTACAGCTGGCCAACTGTGAGGAAGCCAATGGCTGATGTCAGAATATTCACCCCATCTCGCCGTTCTTACAGTCCTCCACTGTGCTGCGGTCTCGACGTTCACCCTGTGTAATGTTCTGACAGTCCTCCACTGTGGTGTGATCTTAGAGTTGGTATATTTAATTAGGGGGGTGGGGGCACAGCCACCCACATTGGGGGTGAGGGGGTGAAGCCCCCCACTTTATTTTGTTTGTTGATTTGTTTTTTGGGATTTTATTGGGGGGGGGGGGGTTGTAATGGTGCACAGCGGTGGTGGTGCTGCGATAGTGTTGTCGCCTCACAGTTAGACGTTGCCCATTCGATTCTCAGTTAGAGCACCTTCTGTGTGGCGACATACGTGAATGGGTGTTCCTTCGCTGAAGGTTGTGCGTTAGGCCCGGCAAGCCAGTACGTAAAAATCTACTGCCAATCATTAGCGGACTGGAGTTCCGCTGTGGCGACCCCTAACTGGGAAAAGCCGAAAGACACAAACAAACAAACATTGTAGCCATCAGCGGTTAGCTTCCTGATGGCTGGTCAACTATAACTTTTCAAAACTCCTTGTTTCAATATTCTGGGGTTTTGATTAGATGAACGTTCACTTAAAAGCTGTCGAGCATGTCGTACTCGACATTTTAAGCATTCGTTCATCTAATACAGACCCAAATGACTTGAAACATAGCTCACTGGACTATATGAGGAGAGACATGATTGAGCTCTATGAATATGTGTCACAAGCAGGTATGTCCAAAGCCTTGAGCAGCATTCTACCCTCACCTAGGATGATACCACAATATAAACAAAAAATGATTGACTTCAACAATTGACTCAGTTTCTTGTGTCATTCTTAGGGGTTTCCAGTTCATGTCAGCCTGGGGTGACATGGTTGATAGACCATGTTGCTTTGCCAGAGATGGTATTCATCTGTTACCTCTAGGCTTTCAGTTACTGCCTAAGGCACTTGCCTCCTCATAGTGCCATTTTTAGGTAAGGTCTCAAGAACAAAATTTCCGATGTGAAAATATCACTCAAAAATAAATTAAAGGTTATGCTGCTAAACGCTAGGAGTTTAAATTAGAAATTGCAATCTCTGGAAGCACTCCTCTCCCTGGAGGATGTTGACATCTGTGCAATCACAGAAACGTGGTTCAGGGCTGCAAACAGTACCCCAGCCTTTCAAGGCTACAATGCCTTTCACACTTTCAGACTGCAAAATGAATGTGTGAGAAGCAAAGGAGGAGGAGTATCTATCTTCATCAAAGATAAATGCACCTCCAGACTGGTTAGACAGGAAAACTCCATGGAGTTACTCCAAGTTCAACTAACTGTGGTAAGGTCTGAAGAAGTCCCACTACCAGTGGGATGAAAAGTGCTTTACATAAATAAAACGTTCTCTTTGTCTTTATGGTATAACGTGGATTGGTTTGGAGTTCTTGCTGCCTTTTCATCTTGTTAACTGTGGTAAGACCCCCCCAAGTCATCTTTAGCTATTGGCCCCCTTCAATGAATTAAGTTACCCAAACTGCTTATTTGGACCTACTTGAGTCAATGAAATTACAACCAAACACTCTAGTCATGAGCGATTTTAACTATCCCTCCATTGACTGGGAAACTTACACGAGTTCCAACATGCTTGCTAACACTAATGCCCTGGAACAAATTGTATGCAACCCCACAAAGGGTTCAAATATTCTCGACCTGGTCCTCACCAACATGGGTGACCATTGCACCACCAAACGTATAGGCCCTCACTGGTTAAATCTGATCACAAATCAGTCACATTTGAAGTAGCTGTAACACCTGATACCCTCTTAGGTGAAATCAGGCTAAAAAATTTCACCAAAAGCTAATTATATCCTCCTAAGAGATGTGATGAATAATTTCCAAGCTCCTCTTCCTACAGATGGTATTGGCAGCTAAACTAAGGTATACACAAATGCCCTGTACAAACAATTACATAAATGTATTAACACAGCTGTACCTGATAGGATGAAAACAAGATCCTCAAGAAAAAACAAACCTCCCTGGTGGAAATCTAGTATAAATAGATTATACAACAAGAGGAAGAAGTTGCTGTCTAAGAATAAAAAAGAGACCCCAACACTGGAATAACACCCTCATCTGCTTGAGCAAACAAATGTCAACTTGTAAAATCCTATAAGGGAAACTTTGAAAAGAATTTAGCAACCATAGCTAAGGATAACCATAAGGCATTCTTCAGCTATATTTATAACCTAAAAGATAGGACTCAGACCTGTGCTGAACTAGCTGTGGATGGCAGCAAACACACTGGTCATGTGAAAACAGCTAACCTATTAGCCAACAGGTTTGGGGAAAATTTCATCCCCACTCCCCTCCAAACATTTCACAAAGCATTCGCTCTACATCTCCACCACCTTGCATCTCCAAAGAGCAAGTCATTAATGCTCTCTCCAAAGCCAAAAACAAATCCTCTATGGGACTGGATGGCATCCCAGGTTGCATTTTAAATGATCTAAAGCATGAGTTAGCAACCCCATTAGGTATTCTCTTCAACCACAGCCTGAGTACTGGTTTTGCTCCTGCTGAATGGAAAACAGCAACCGTCATCCACCTTCATAAAGAGGGTACAGCAACAGACCCTAGGAACTACAGACCCATAAACTTTATCTGTAAAGCCATGGAACACATCATCATGGACCTTATAAATAAGGATATGGGTGATCTCCAAACCCTTGTTTGACATGGTTTGGTTTTGTCAAAGGCAGGTCATGCCTGTTAAACCTGGTGGACTTCTTCGCAAATGTCACCAAAGCCATAAACGAAGGCAAATCTGTGGATAAAGCCCATCTTAACTTAGCCAAAGCCTTGACGCAATCCCACATTCGGGCATTATTGATAAACTCTCCCATTTGAGTATTAACCTTTATGTCATCAGGTGGATTGTTAACTGGCTCACCGACAGATCACCATCTGTCAAAGTTGGGAACTTTACCACAACCAGCAGACCTACCACCAGTGGGGTTCCACAGAGGTCAGTGCTGGTCCCCCTATTGTTTGTCTTATGCTTCTCAGAAGTTCAGGCCAAAACAGAGGGGCTGTGGCTGACTAAGTTTGCTGACAACTGCAAATTAGGTGCAATCAATGAATCCCCACATGATGCCAATACACTTCAAGAGGGACTTACACAAACCAATGATTGATGCCAAAGCCATGGACTCAAACGCATTGCTAAAAAATGCATTATCATCCCCTTCTGTAAAAACAATATCCCTGCAGACTATCATATAAATGCTAATACCCTAAGTAACAACTCAGAAGTGAGAGACTTGGGAACGCAAGTTGACTGTATCCTAAACTTTGACCGCCACGTGTCTATTGTGGTAAGGAAGGCATTCTGCATGGCATGACTCATTAGCAAACACATTGCCTCAAGAGCGAAAGAGGTCATAACACTCCTGTACTCGACTCTCATCAGGCCAGTAATTGAGTGCAATCTTACCTTTAGTATATACCTTACCAGGCACCTGCAGCAACTTGAGAGACCTCACAGATTTCTAACCAAGAAAATTCAGGGTCTCCAGTGCATGTGATACATTGACAGACTGAAGTCGCTGTCACTGTACTCAACAGCATACAGACTACTTAAGAGTAGATTTGTGCCTGGCCTACAGAACAATCTCAGACCCAAACCTAATAGAAATGCTGCACATCTGCAAGTCAAATGGGAAAAGGTTCACCCACAACAGGGACCTTAACCTAGCCTACAACATAAACAGGACCTGCTGGAGACAGACGGATATGTCTCTCAAAGAGGTTGCCACCCCCCTGGAATAGGCTACCAAGTCACATCTAACAAAGCCCCTCTATGGCCCGGTTTAAGCATAGCTTGGATGACTGGAAGGGAAACAATAAACTCCTGTCGGGGATTTCACCTATGACCCTACTAGATATGAGCAGTCTTTCCTAACTAAGATCTTGAGTTTAGGCAAGATCCTTTATATTGGGTTTCTCTAGTATTATATTATGTACACATGGCTAGGCTTATAAAGACCTTCAGCTCAATAGTCCAGTAACCACCTATGAACCTGTGAACCTATAAGTATCTACAATATCAAAGCTTTTTGGTTCATAGGATTTGACTGTTCATCTCCCTTCTACCCTAAATGCAAACTTTGAACAATACATCCATGTTTGTTCAGAATTGCAAGGACCCTACACTGGAATAGTTTGGATTGAAAACTCCACACTGTTTCACCTGTAGTTTACTAACTGGCAGGTTTTGCTCTGAAGCTGACAGAGCACAGAGGTGTGCTACACACATTGTAGATAAAGTTGTCAATTATGGGAAACCATAGAAGAAATTCCCTTTAAAAGGGAACTCCTTGAAAATGGGAGAGTGCCAATTCACGCATTTACAAAAACTCAATACATGTTGAGTATATGAAAAATGAATACTACTGTAGTTTTCAATACCATTTAGTGACCCTTGTGTGACATGAAGATGGTCATAACTTTGCAATGTCTTCTAGTATGGATTCCAGGACCCCAAAAAGGCATCATACTTTTAACCACCTAGATTATCTTAAGAGATGGAGACAAAAGTGGAGAAAAAGAGCATTATCCAGAAAAAGAAAAAGCCTTGCCCTGAAATGCATTTAACATGAAGTCCAGAAATGCTACACTATGTGGGATAAACTGGTAAATTTATAGTCATTATTACCCTTCATACCTATCTCTCTCTGCAGTGTCCTGTTTGCAATATGCAGCAATTTGTCAGGTATGCTTATTACAGTCATCTAAAAAAATTGTACATAAATATATCAAGACTCATTTTTCTAGATATTCCACAGCAAAGCATAGGGTGGTAGAAAAGTGCAGCACTGATATCTGGAATTAAAAGCACTGGAAGAAATCATACAAAACACTTGTATACATGAGGATGTGCATCCTACAAATGTAGGCAGCAGAAGAAAATTGTAGGCAGCTGGGGAAATCCTTCTTTTCTTTTTAAACACCTTTATTGAATTATCACTTGTGATATAGGCAAATTTACATTTATAACAGCAATCAAACCATATTAATAAGTTAACATTTACAAACATTATACATTGCATATATTTTATACATCCTATCTAAAATTAAATTATTCATCATAAATTATTCACTTTCTGCTTTCCCTTAAACTTTATTCCTCCTCCAAAATATTTTTTCTGCATGTACTGTTCCCACAGTTTCCACTTTTTTCTATGTAATTTACTTCTACCCTTTTCTAAAGATGGCACTCCCTGTTTTCTTTACCTGTGTTACAATATTCACTACTTCAAGTAAAGCTGGTTTAAATTTTGATTTCCATTTTCAAGTAATTGCTTTTTTGGCACACGCCAAAATTAAACTTAACAAGCCCTTACTATGTCTAGACAATTCAGATTCTGTATCCCAGCTCAAAAATATTTCCTTAGTCATACTCCTGACTCTCTAGGGAGTAGTCTGTACAAATTTCTTAAATTCTGCCAATTCATTACACTCCCAAAACATACGTTCCCAATTACCTCTTTCTTCCCCATCACACCTCCAACATTTGTCATCTACCAGAGGAAAAAATCGTATGAACCTGCTTGGGGAACTTCCAGGAAAATCTCCAAAATCTTCTAGACTTTGTTGCATATTTGGGAGGCACAGATAGGTCTTCCCACTGTTTACTTGGGAGTCGCATATCTAATCCCTCTTCCCAATCTTTTATGACCTCTTTTGATTGATTCCTATAGTTATCATGCAATATTTTATATGCTCTACTAATCATCCTTTTTTAAATAGCAGCTTTTGTTCTAGATTCAATTAAAAACTCAATCAATCCAGGTCTTTCATTTAGGATTCGTCCTATCTCTTCCTCTTTGTCTATACTCAGATATCAATCCCTGACATAGAAGGCAATCATTAGCCTGCAATCCATATGTCATCTTGGCCTCTCCATTCTATTATCGTTCCTTCTCTTATTATTTGTTCCCAACACCTTGGTTCCTTTGCCAGCTTCCTCTAGTAAATTCCATCCCTCTCTTGGCTATTCTCTGCACCCCTAACCGCAGTCATCCCTCTAGGCAGAATTTCCTTTCTCCATCCCCGTGTTGGCTTAGTTCTTAGTATACTTTCTGCTACTTCATAAATATAATATTCTGTATGACTACTGTTATTCACCTTAAGGATCTGCATCCAAAATCCCATTCTTTCCTTATTTCATGAATTGTCCCCCTACTTCATCATCATCCATTTCCAATTTGAATTGTAGCTTTTTGCTTGTGTTTAGTATAAGAGCCTTAACTGTGTAGCTCTAAAATATCTATTTAAATCAGGTAATTCTAAACCTCCATGTTCTGTTGGGAGGATCATCTTATCCCACTTAACACTTGCCCTCTTCCCCTCCAAAATAAAATCCTTCAACTCTTTATTAATTACTGTCCACAATATCTCCACTTGTTGATAACAAATAGGCAAGAGTTTCCAGTTAATCAATTTTTGCATTACCTTTTGTTTAGTCTCTTCCCACATGTCCTTAGCTAAAATAACCTAATCCTTTTTATTCATACTCCTAAATACATCATTTTATCATGTCCCCATAAATATAGGTATTGCTGGACCAATTCTTGTGAGGGCACATAGTTTATAGCTATCGCCTTTGTTTTATCTTCATTAAGTTTACATCCCCCAAAAAATGGAACTATCTCAGAATATTCCAAAACACTGAGATGTTCATTTGTGATTCCATCAGGTACAAAATAATATCATCTGCAAATAAAGCCAACTTTTCTTGAACACTATATCAATTATATCCTTGAATTTCTGAGTTCCAGTGCTTGTAAATATAGTGCAAATAAAAAGGGAAACAGAGGAAATCCTCTTGATGTAGTAAAGGAAGATATATCCACACTGTTGTCCTTTTCACTTCTTCGAAAGATCACACAGCAACCATTTTTACAATAAAGAAAAAAGTAGAGAGAGAGAGAGAGAGAGAGAAAGTGGTTCTTATTGAGTAATGAATTGTATTAGTGACCTGCTTCATTAATAAAGACAAGGTATCCTAACTGCTGTTCTCTTGGAAAATGAACCTTGGTTGTGGGAAGCTAATAAAAACAGATATAACCTGCCTAGTGTTGGCTGTAGGGCAAAGAGATGGGATAAACACCTGAGTGACCAAGATGACTTGTATCAACTACTACCTTAGCAGCTGAGAAGCCTAAGAGAGAGGGTGGCAATGAGTAGTCATCAACAGCTTATGCTACCTGGGAGGAAGGAAGGTAGACTGTCCTCTTACAGTGCATAAACCTACTGGACAAAGAGACAGAGAGAGAGAGAGAGAGAGAGAGAGAGAGAGAGAGAGAGGTGTGCATGGCATGTAGAATATGAGTTGGGAATGTATACCTGGCCCTGCCAAGGTACATCTGTATCTTAGCCTTCACTGAGCATATGTATGTATGTTCCCTGGGCACAGGAGAAGGTCCTCCTGTAAAAGCACAGATAAGAAAAAAGACAACCTGCACACCACAGAAGCAAATTACAATTCTGGTGACTTGCATGCTCAGTTCTGCACTTTTATATGGAACACAAGATGCCATCCAACAACCACCACACGTATGGAATTAATGGCAAATATACACCTTAACTTGAATGTCTGTGAATGTGTTCAAACTCAGTCCCTCCAGGACTGTTGTTGCCATGGTCTTTCACATCATATTAACAACTACAGCAGCTCTTATGCTTGCTCTCCATACTGTTTACAGGAGTCATAGGTTTGTGGCTAAGATTCATAAACCCATACAGCTTCTCAGTGACAAGCTGCCATTCCAGGACCAAGTGACAGCCACACCCAGGCCTTGTTGTTAACAAATTAGGAATACACCCTATGTTTAGCACTGTATTTCACCTGAAGACCTACCAGTGGTTGTGCAGGCCTTAGTCACTTATCATTTGCACTACTGCAATACCCTTTTTGTGGTTTTCTAATGATGAACTCAGCAGGTTGTGACAGGATCAGAAATGATCAGAGAAGGTCCACATGCTGCCATATTACTAGAGTCTGTCTTTCTCAGCACTGACTTTACATTTGTGATGGAATTTAAAGCCCTCATGATCAGGGTTACACCTACATGAAAGCATTGTTGGTGCCCTAGCAGTCGTTTTGTGCACTTGACTTAGACATCTTATGGCTGCTAGCATGCTTGATTCAATTGGACTCCTATCTTTCTCCATCTATGCCTCTGACCTCTGAGAT
The DNA here is from genome assembly GCF_019279795.1 of Protopterus annectens. Taxonomy (NCBI): domain Eukaryota; kingdom Metazoa; phylum Chordata; order Ceratodontiformes; family Protopteridae; genus Protopterus; species Protopterus annectens. Next base: position 1,349,513,007 of record NC_056729.1, on the reverse strand, counting down.
GTGAAAAAGCTTTGTGTGTGTGGTTCCCTGTCCTCATTTAGGTGATGTCTTCCACAGGGCACTTCGGGACCTCTTTTAGTTTTATTCTAATTGAATAAAGGCAGTTTAATCAGGTCCCTGGACTGTGATTGTGATCCTCAGCATAGAGCAATTGCAGTGCAAATTTATGGAACTATATATTAAGTCTGAGTGTGCCATGTCTCATAGTATTATTTTACTTTTACTTTACTGTACCTTTTCTCTTATTTACACTTTGTTGAACAGGTTAGTCCCACAAGGTCAATAATCTCTTTTCAGGGGACACTTGTGGTAGCAGTCATACTGACTACGGAAAATTTAGTTAAGTCATTGGGAAACTCCCCCTACTCATTTCAGTAAGTGCAGTGGGATCCTTTACATCTACCTGAGCTACCATAAACTAAAGCAGAAGGGGCCTCAGTTTAATTGTTTGTTTGTTTGTGTCTTTCGGCTTTTCCCGGTTAGGGGTCGCCACAGTGGAACTCCGGTCCGCTAATGATTAGCAGTAGATTTTTACATGCTGGCTTGCCAGGCCTAACGCACAACCTTCAAAGAAGGAACGCCCATTCACGCATGTCGCTACAGAAGATGCTCTAACTGAGAATCGAACGGGCAACGTCTAACTGTGAGGCGACAATGCTACCGCAGCACCACCACCGCAGTAAGGGGCCTCAATATCTGCACCCTGTGTCCCCCTACTACTTATGTAGATAATAAGTATAAGATCTCACTATCTCTGAAGGAAATTTGGACAAGATATTAAACTAAGGGGCCTCAGTTTAATATCTTGTCCAAATTCCCTGCAGAGATAGTGAGATCTTATACTTATTATCTACATAAGTAGTAGGGGGACACAGGGTGCAGAGGGGCAAATTCTTCATGCAAAACTCACTTTAAAGGGGTAAAATCAAGTCCTAGAATTAGTTATTTGAATGAATCATAGCTTATCTTTCAAAGTGTCAGGACTCGCAGGATCAGATTTCTCACTTCTGACAGGGATCCTCATAATCTGTAAACAAAAGATATGTATTTATCATTACAATACATCTAGAAGACCTTCATCCACTGTCTTCAAACAGTTAGAACTTCCTATTGGCACAGGCACAAGGCTTTCCCAGACATTAGCTTCTCACCTCTCCCATAATGGTTAACATCCTTACTTTCAACTCCAGATTTCAGATAACAGCTTGAGACAGCATAACAATAACTAACAGAACACAAGGGAAAAATTATAAACTTTGAATACCCCCATAGATCACCCTTAGTGGCACATATGGTGAAGAGCATGGACAAAGATCATCTAAATCTAGTATTATCATTAGTACATAACTTATTCTAGCTAGGATAATCTCATCCATCCTCTTCAGCAGATAGAACAAAGTCCTAAACTCAATTTCTTGGATGGTTTTCTCCAAGAATCCCTTCCAGTTTGTTGGCTCCAAAAACAGACAGGTGTCTCCCATCAACGTTCAACTTGCGCCTGGCAAATGTATGCAATGTGAACCAAGTAGAAATTGCACAAATGTTATCACAACTTTTGTAAAACAAATTCTCACAAGTAGCTATACCTCCAGAAGAATGGTCATTAGAATCTGTGGGAAACTGTGCTCCACACTTTTGTTGCACAAATGTGATGCAGTCTGTCAACCATCTCATGAGGGTAACCTTGAAACTGTCCTCCTTTTCAATTTCCCTAAAACTATGAATATTGAAGCTGGCATTTCACTAGGTTCACTGCAAATCCCCACAAACTGGAAAGTTTGTAGTAAAGATCTCATACTGCAGGAATCTGTTTACCTTATGCCCTCTGCTAGAAGTTAGTCATCTAAGCAGGAGAAAATCTTAACTCCCTGCAGCTGAACATGTGCTGCCACAACAAACTTACAGTGCTCCATAGATTTGTCTGAAGACCCATGTGTGACGACTGGAGAGAGATGGGCAAAGGCTGCCAGCCTAGCCAAATAGAATTTGATACATAATTCTATCAACTGTATAAATAAATGTAAAATACAGGCATGTTTTCTTGATAATAAATGTAAAATACAGGCAAGTTTCTTGAGTGTAAAAAATACTGTGAAATGTGGAACTGCAAAATATGTGACAACATTGCACTCTACTGGCCCAGTGAAACATGTTGTACCCTTTCATGTTAGAATTCGGCTCTAGGGCGTCTGGATGAAGATTTCATGCCCATTGTTTTAAGGCTAAAGTTTATGACTAGAATTTAGATGTATAAGGTGCTTTATTGCTCTGGTTTCTGCTAGCATATACATATGGAATGTCTTGTATTGTTGTAAGTTTCTGAGGAGGTGTTAGATTGCTAAATAATGCAGTGTGTGGCCTGAGAACTCAGACCAGGTGTTAAGATGATGCAATATGAATACTGGGAAACGTAAGTGTCAAAAATGATGTAATTTTGTGAGGGCCTTAGAGACATGTTTGTTAGTAATGCTTAAATACTATTTCTCACAAGAGACCGAGAAGCATTTTGATCTTCAATATCCACTTATCAGCACTCTGCCTTATGCTCACATGTAAGTCTTAGCACTGTGATTTCTTGTGGGAATAGTTAAAGCTAGTAAAGCTTAATTAGGTATTTTTCTTTGAAATCAGACCTGTCCTACTGTATTATTTTAAGTTTCTGTGTGATCTCTGAACTCTTAGATATCTCTGTGGTGTAGTAGTTTTGTCTTGTGTTTTAATTATTTATTATTACATATTTTTAAAACCTTCTACCTGTGGCTGATTTGTGTAGAGATAAGCTCTAGAGTACATTGCATAGTTATAGAGGTTATTGTAATAGGTCACTCTAAAGTAAGCCTTGACTGTTAGTCCTACTACCATTGGATAATAATATTACACAGTAATAATTGGACACCCTGTTAAGGGCCTTTTAGTAGCTGGTATTATTAACTGGGTGGTGGCAGTAATTACTACAGTATCGTCTGGGGAAAAGATCACAGGTGGAGAATCTGCGTCAGCCTTTCCCAGGAGTGTCTGTGAAGTTGTATAAATACTTATCTCAAAGTGTGTGTGTGTTGTGTCAGCTACTTGGCAGGGACACGAAGCACTGGTTGGGTGGAGAGGGTACTGGAGGTTTTAGCTTGCCCAGTTAGGCTGAGACCTGGACCCTATAGCTGTGCCAGTGGGGAGTCTTATTGGGGACCTGGTGAGTAACGGAGCACCCAGCCCCAGACTGACTATGATCTCTGTATGCACTTAAGGGAAATTGTACTTTACTGTGTGTATTAGTTATCCTCTTCTCTTCTTGGAGCTGACCTCCCTGGTGTTAGTGGTGAGGATTGAGGCTCCTTGATTGCTGTCCAGGGCACGGTCATCACACCATGTACCCCCCTAAGGCTGTGTGTGTGTGTGTGTGTGTGTGTGTGTGTGTGTGTGTGTGTGTGTGTGTGTGTGTGTGTGTGTTGTGGGGGTATCTTTTTTTTACCAAAGGGCACGCTATACCAAACACAGGTCCAATGCTCTTTAGAAGCTGACCATCTGGTACTCTGCCCTGGAAAATGTGCTAGCAGCCACTTGTGCACCTGCCTTCAAAGAGGTTGGACTCGGGCTTGCAGGAGTATTAGATGCTAATAACAGTGGCTGAAGATTTGCTTCACTGGTCTGAGCATCCTTGGGACTATCAGACATAAAATGAGTGGTCTTCTCTATTTAACATTGTTTAAAGGATACCATCTCCTATGGTATTATTGTGGTGCCACTATTTTTTTATATGCCCCTTGTTAGAGGGCATAGAGTCCCATCAAGGCAGCAGCAGCAACTGTTCATAATTTTGCACAATGGCCTGAAATTTATTTTGCTTTAGCCACTCATAACAGTTTCTCTGGAAAGATTATCAGCAAAGTAAAAACAGGCACATGGCCGAATAGAAGTGCCATAAATAATATAACATTACCCCAATACGGCACTTATAATTTTGAAAATTATGGAAGAATGGAAATCTAGTCCTGGAGCCATACTGAGCAACCGTGAACTTTCTTTCTAAGCTACACATATACCTAAAGTGAAAAACAATTGCAGATGGCACAGATCACCTGTCATTTTATCTCTGCAGGCAACCAAACACTTTGTACTGTCCTGTCTTGTCAACGCACCACCCCATTCCAGAGCTGAAGTGTCCATGGTAACCATCACTTATGGAAATTGGACTAGGTTACCCATCACCAAGTTTGGAGTACACTTGCACTGGAGAGAAGTCATCCACATCTGATCCACATCTGACACTCACACAGCTCTGGGAGTCAGGTCATTTGGGCAGATGTGCTGCTAATCTCAATATGTTGGGAATTCTACTGTGACAGTGATCTAAACAAAGCAAATCCAAAGCTTCTGTCTTTCTTCATAGGATTCATAGGTGTATACTAGGCTAAAGACCATTGGGGCCTTTATATACCTATATGCAGTCCAAATGTATCCCACAAGTTATTGTTCCTTAGAGGTTATTGTAAGGGTGTACGTTAGTTAAGACATGATTTAACAACTGCCTCTGTCCATAAGTGTCAGATCAGGGTGACTTTCCAATTTCCCACCTACTGGTCCAAGTTACACTTGACTAGGTTTAGAAAAGGCTCTGCTTCACATGGATGAGAAGCCTATTCCAGACAATAAGGACTCCCTGAGATACATACCTGTCCTTCAAACATGTACTATTTAAGTCACAAACAAAGTTTATTTCCTTAGAACTAGTAGTTCTTGTGCTATTCATTTTGTGATACACAAAATGTCCATCAGAGTGGGATCTAAGGATGTCTTACATGCCAGTAATAAATCCACCCTCAGCAGTCTGTAAGAAACAGAGTACTGAGATAGGACATTGAAGCTAAATGCATAAGACATTGTGTTTATATCCTGTATTATTTTTGTAAGGAATGTCTGTGGACATTCCACTTGTTGCATGTGCCTGGTCAGGTAGATACCAAATGCGGCATTTATACTCAATTATGTGTCTGATGAGGACTGAGTACAGTGGCAGAATAACTTCCCTAGACCTAGATGACATGTCCTTATTTACAAGCTGAGTACCACATAATCATTTTCTTACTACCTTAGACACATGTTAGTCGAAAAACAAGTTACTATCCAGATGAGTCCACAAATCCCTGACTAATATGCCTACTTTTAGGGGTGTTTTATCAATGTGATAGTTTCCCTGGGTGGCTGACTTCCCAAAAGGTACTATTATGTATTTTGTGGCAATGAGTTTTAAGCTGTGGCTTTGCATCAGCTACTTGTCTGTGTTAGACCTTCCTATAAGATGTTAATGTCTTGGAGGGTTTCTAAGATTGCTCCTAGCTTGCAAATCTGCAAATATGCAGATTTGGTAAGACAGAGGACCTTGAGACTGGCCATGACTTTTGAAGAATAGATGCAAAGAGGAACAAACCTAGCACAGAGCCCTGGGAGACTCCACAGGTGACCAGCTCTTTGTGAAGGTGGTCTGTCCAATCCTAACTTCCTGGGTCCTGTCTGTGAGCCAGCTGGCTACCACCATGACTTAAATAATCGGTTTATGCCTAATTCCACGAGTTTGTTTATAATGCCCAAGTACGGTACTGTAACAAATACCTTAGTTAGGTCAAGGTAAGCAGTATGATCCATTTTATCCTCATCCATTGTCTTGGTTGTATTCTTAAAGAAGTCCACTAGGTTCAGTAAGCATGACTTGCCTTTGACTAAACCAAACTGGCTTGGGTCAAGTATCTAAAGCTTTCCTATGTCATTGTTAATTATTTCCATGATAATTCTTTCCATGGCTTGCATAGGAAACAAGTCAGACTAATGACTCTGCAGTTCCCAGGATCCACTGATGGTCCTCTGTTTTGCAAAGGGATGACTGCTGCAGCCTTCCATTCAAGAGACCAGAAGCTTATGTGGTACCTATGGTTGAATAGTGACTCCAGTGGCCCTAATTGGTCCTATTTCAGCCCATTTAGGAGGTCTTTGCTCTATTATATGAAACAGTTATTATTTTGTTGTGAAATACTTTGTTGTTTTATATATAATTTGTTGGCCTTGCTCATGGATTTCAGCATCTGGCTGCAACCCCCTTTTTGCATATGTATTTACACACTATATATTCCTTTGCATAACCTCAGGGTGCAGAACATAGCTTTCATATATGAAGAGAGAGTCTGTGATTTGTAGTTGTTATATTATTATTATTATTATTATTATTATTATTATTATTATTATTATTATTACTACTATTATATTACTATTAAGTGCTTACTCCCCTTCTCCTTCACTCATTGGTTACCTATGAGGAAACGGGTTATTAATTATACTTCTAAGTCCGTATATCTGGCTCACATGCACACAGTCCTGCCAGGCTACCACCAACCACTGGCTCCTTCATGTCCAAGCCTGACTCCTGCCTGCAACAAAGCAATCTGAAGGCTTTGGCCTGTTAAAATCATGCCAAAGATAGGAAATTGGCAATAATTCCACCCAATCTTCCACACACAGGTTGATTCCACAATGCCCAGAAACTCGAACCCAAGTCACTTGAGTCACAAACAGGATTACGTCCTTCTGCAGCAAAGGGGTGGCACTTTTGTCACTTTTTATAAATGCCAGGTCATTTATGAAAGTGTTTCTTTGAGCAGTCAGCATACCTAATCACCAGATGGATATTAATAAATATTGTTTCTCACACTGAAAACACTTCACTTATTGCCAGGGAGGAAATCTTTTTTGTATTTCCTCCCCCACCTTCCTAAGGAATAGTTGCATAGTTACAGTTTATAAATACACCCCACTGCAATTCCCTTCATTCTATGATCATTTCTAGAAAATGTTCTCAACGTGGTTATCACCATGTCTCAAACAAAACTGCAAGGGTCCTCTAAAACAGTGTGTGTGTGTGTGTGTGTGTGTGTGTGTGTGTGTGTGTGTGTGTGTGTGTGTGTGTGTGTGTGTGTGTGTCTATTTGTGTCCTTAAGGAGACTGAAATCAGAATCTTTCTGACCCATATAAGAGGCCCATCTGCTGCTTTCCATTTGTGAAATAGTCTGACAATCCTCCCTCCCCCAAACCTAGCCTGCAATTCAACTCACTCTGTATATCATTAAATGCATTTCTGACAAGACAAAGGAAGGTCCTGTCACTTAATCATACAACCACCCGGAATTCATTCAGCATATATACAGAACCATTATAAGAAATGCTTAAATTTTTTTCTTTCCATAGAAACTCTTTCCTATATCTTTTATGAAGATTTTTTTCTGCCTCTATTACTAACAGATATAAAGAAAGTAGGAAAATATTTCCATAAGGCTTATCCAAAGAAAAAGTAATGCTTCTTTCCATCTCATTTCAGCTTTTCTTCCATAAACTCCAAACTCTGAATCTTTGGGTGGAGTACAACTTGTTAAATCAGTTTTTTTTACAAGAAGTTACTGGTTGTAATCCATATGCCCCACTTCAAAAAGGTCCCACCCATATCTGGCTTCATAATGAAAACACAGCCCGAAATTTGTGTTAAGGAAGAAATGTACTCTCAACTTGCTGGCATTGAACTGCAGTTATCAGATCTGGATATTTCTCTATATCTGTTCAACTGTTTCCCTTTTCTATGCATTCTGTTGCTGTTATTTTGCAGAAATGCAGCATTACTTATTTTTCCTTTAAAAAAGAAACACAAGCAGTACACTTTAAGCCTACAGCAGTAACTGCAGATCTTAGCACATTGTAGAGACAGGACCTTACACACTAGCATAGTACAAAGACAGGAACAATGGTCTGTAAGACCCCAACCATAGTGCAGAACAGAATTTGTACTCAGCTATTCTGCACAGCATACCAGCACAACACAGATCTTGGAAATACACTCTGTAACCCTGTGTCAGGACAACAGTATGGTAGTATGAGAACAGCAACATTACTTTGAGCTACCCAGGACACATACATTGTGCAAAACAGAATCTACATTTTTACCATGCTCAGGAGAATCAGCACAGAGATCATACAGGACCCTCCACTTGTTACACGGGACCAGGACAGCAGTGTAATGAAAGTACCACAAACGTCTGTATGCTCCACTGCCCCAAGATCCCGGTAACATGATGTTACAAGAACACATGTCCCAAGACATCAGCACATGACAGAGGCAGAGACTGTTCTTTGTTATCTGTCCCAGAATATCAGCAAAGAAAGGAACAGCATATTTACCCTGTCCTAAGACAACAGCAAAGTAATGTGACAGGAAGTGTACTGTGTTGGCATATTCCAGAACAACATCACAGTGCCGAGATAGGAAATGCTCTCTGTTTTCCTGCCCCAAGTCATCAGCACGGTGCTCAGTTATGGTCTGCTCTTGGTTGCCCTGTCCCAAAACATCAAAATGGTGGTAAGACAGGACCTATACTCAGCTATGCTGTCCCAGGACAAAAACACAGGGTTCATTACATAGGAACTATGCAAAGGAGACACATTCAGGATCAGTCAGAAATATATACTTGTTTTTACTCTGCTCAAGGTAGGGTTGCCCCATTTTCAAATCAGATTGGGGCACTTTGTCCTGAGTGGGACATCTCTTATAGAGATGTGAGCATTTTCAGGACTTCTCCAGCAATCATTGCAAATGACAGAAATTCACTTCATGCCCAAAACAAATTCTCAGTTTTTTATAATTTTGTTTATTTATTGCATTTGTTTACCTGAAATGTCTTACAAGGCAAATCTTTTCACTGTGGCCCAGGAAGAAAAGCTCCACAAAGTAGTAATTTGTTCTACAACTGAGAGAGAAATTATCAGTACACAGTGAATTAGAATTATTTGTATAAAAAAAGGTGGCAGGAATCCATCATACCTCTCAGCTGATATTTATGCATAGCTCTGTGATTTCTGACTTCAGACTCTGTCCTGCTCCCCTAGATTTATTAAATTTCTTCTGATTTACCTCATAAATATAGGGCTGTTCAACAGTATATGCATTACCAAATAATTGAAATAAGCCTGCACAAAGATTCCTTATCACAAACTGGCAGCATAGGCTCTAGAACCTAAAGACCTTCTATTTTTTGGGCCCTCTTTTATGATTTGTAAAGGCCAGCACTAGAAATTTTAATTTTCAAAGGTTGAGAGGTATGGAGTTAGTTGCTTCTGTTGTTTCATGCCACAAGATGGTGTGTCAGATACAGAATCAGTTTTCTGTCACTATTAAAAGAACATTAGAAGTATCCTTTGAACTAAAAATTGTAAAACTTTTACCAAGTTCATTTTTTTAAGGACATAGCTGTTGAAAGATACAAGGGTTGTAAAGGAGTGGACATGGTAACATTAACCCTAGCCCAGTGATACATAAAGTGTGCAGTGGTAGTGACTGTGAACAACTACCCTGCACACCAGGACACCAGCATAGTGTGTCACGTTACTCCATGACAACAGAAAAGTGCAAGCAGCATATCTGCACACTGTTCTTTTTGGGGTGGTAAGTTAAAGAACATACCAGAGATAATGGACAAGCACACTGTGGCTGCATAGCACACAGGGTTTAGGGTTATGACTAGGCTTATATAGGCCCTAGGGCTGATAGCCTAGAACCAAAGTACAGTTTTGTACCTACCATAAATGTAGATGTTCGAGTGCGCATACAGCTGCAGTCATCACACTTGGGTTATCCTGCTGTCAGGCGGGTCCTCGGTCGGCCTATTTCCAAAGTCTAGGTCCGGCGTCGGTTGTCATCGCTTCTTCTCTGACGTCAGTGCGGCAGGGGTATAAAAGAGGCAGCCGACGCCATTTTCTTCAGTTTTTATTGCCCCAGATGTCAGGTGCCCCCAGAAAGGAAGGCAATACATGATGTTATGCAAACCTACATAAGTAGATAAATCAAAACAGTAGTTGCAAGCAAATACATCATAAAGGAATACCCCAAACAGGTTGTATGTTAAAGGTGTTTGTCATAAGCCCTATCCTAAGAGGGGATGGAGGGAGGGTAACCTGGACTGCAGCTGTATGCGCATTCGAACATCTACATTTATGGTAGGTACAAAACTGTACTATGTTCATCGTGCATACAGCTGCAGTCATCGCACTTGGGTAGAATCCCAAAGCTAAGTAAGGGTGGCTGGTACTAAGTGGAATTAGGAGGGGCTAGAATCCCCTGCAGGACTGCTGTGGCAAAGCCTGCTCTAGATTTTGAGTATAGTGGAAGGTGGTAGGGCTTGGTGAAAGTGTGCACTGAACTCCAAGTAGCTGCTTCCAAAATGTCCTTGGTAGGGACCCCCCCTGAGAAAAGCTGTTGAGGTAGCTGTAGCTCTGGTGGAGTGGGATCTGATGTATACAGGCACTGATTTTCCATGAAATGGATAACAAAAGCGTATGCAGTGGGCTATCCACTTTGAAATAGTCTGTTTGGAAATAGCCTTTTCTTGAGCACCTGTAGCATAGGACACAAAGAGCTGCTCAGATTTCCTGAATGACTTTGTTCTGTCCAAGTAATAACGAAGTTGCCTGTGAATGTCCAAGGAGTGTAGTAGCCTCTCCCCTTTGTTCTGTGGATTTGGATAAAAGGTAGGTAAATGAATAGTCTGATTCAAAGCCACACTGGATACTACCTTTGGCATGAAGGTAGGGTTGGTTCATAAGGAAACCCTGTCCTGATGGAAAATGATGAATGGTTGCACAGCCATGAGGGCCTGTAGCTCTGAAACCCTGCGTGCTGAGGTAATAGCCAGAAGCAAGGCTGTTTTCCACGACAAGTATTGTAGCTCTGCTGAAGAAGCCGGCTCAAAAGGAGGCAGTGTCAGCTTCTCCAATACGAAGTTGAGGTCCCAAGCTGGAGCTGGTGGTTTCTGTGGGGGTTTTATATTTTTTGCCCCTCTGAGGAACTGCCTTAATAGAGGATGTGAGAATAAAGGAGGATCCGTATTGTATTGTGCTGAAATGGCTGAAGCGTGGATCTTGATGGAAGAGAAGGAAAGGCCACTGTTTAACATCTCAGCTAGGTACTGTAAAATCTGAGGTATATTTATTACCCAAGGATTCTGGCCCTTTGCTTGATTCCAGGAACAAAATTGTTTCCATTTGGCAGAGTAGGTTTTTCTAGTAGAGGGTCTCCTGGCCTCCAAGATGACATCCTGTACCTCCTTGGAGAGGAGAGTCTGTTGGCAAATTAAGGTATTTTCCATGCAGCTAGATTTAGAGTTCTGAGCTTGCTGTGAAGGGTCTTGCAGTTGTGCTGGGACAACAGAAGAGGAATTTGAGGTAGGATCCATGGTGGTGAGTGTGACAGGCTCTTTAGGAGAGGGTACCAGTGCTGTTGTGGCCAGTCTGGAGCAATGAGAATCATTTGTGTCCTCTCTGCTCTGGTTTTTAATAGGATTTTGGTCAGTAGAGGTAGAGGCGGGAAGGCATAGACTGTCAATGCTGTCCAATTGAAAGAGAGTGCGCCCACTTTCCAGGCCTGTGGATGATAGGTCCTTGAGCAGAATTTTTCCAACTGGTGATTTCTGTGGGTAGCAAATAGATCTATGTTCAAAGGTTCATAGGTTGGTACTAGGCTATCAGCCCTAGGGCCTATACAAGCCTAGCCATAACAATTCCCTGGCTATTTCTTCCCACATTATTTACTTTCCTGGACCCCTGTCTAGCAGTCCCCATGCTTGAGTTATCTTTGAGAAGACTTGAGGATGCAACTTCCATTCGTGTGGGTCTGTCGTATTTCTGCTTAAGTTGTCTGCCAGTGTGTTTTCCTTCCCTGGCAGGAATTGTGCCTGTAGTTGAACTTGTAATTCCAATGCTGTGTTCCACAGGGTCATAGCTTGCCTGCACAGGGGGTATGAATGCGTCCCTCCCTGTTTGTTTATGTACCACATGACTGTGGTGTTGTCTGTCCTTATTAATAGCTGGCCCGGATGCAGTAGGTCCTTGAAGGTCATAAGAGCATTTTGCACGGCTAGCATCTCCTTTTGGTTGATGTGTAGGTGCATCTGTTTTTGGGACCATTTTCCCTGGATGCACTGATCTGCCATGTGTGCTCCCCAGGCGTAGTCTGAGGCATCTGTTGTGATGATTTGACTTGCTTGTGGTATACAGAAAGGGAGACCCGTGTTTCTTTGGCATGCTTGAGCCCACCACAAAAATTCCTTTTGAAGGCATGGAATGAGTGGTAAAATTGTTTCCAAGCTGTGGCTGTGTTGAGACCATAAGTTTTTTTAGGTACCATTGTAGTTTCCTCATATGCAGCTTTGCAAATGGTATTAGTAGGATGCAAGATGCCATGAACCCCAGAGCCTGCAGGATTTTCTTTGCAGTTAGCCTGGTTAAAGTTGCCATTTTGTTGAAGTATTGAGACAGTTGCCCCTGTTTGTCTGGCGTGAGGTAAGCCATCTGGGCCGTTGTATTTAAGCTGGCACCCAGGAAAATTATCTGTTGAGAGGGTATTAGTTTTGATTTCTTTTTGTTCACTGTGTACTCCAGGCAGTTTAACAGTTTTATTACAAACGCCCGATGCTGCAATAGAATGTCCTTGCTGTCCGCTTGGATCAGGCAGTCATCCAGATATGGGTAGATTTGTATTCCTCATTGTCTGCAGAAAGCAATTACTGATGCCAGGCATTTTGTAAACACTCTGGGTGCAGTAGATAAGCCAAAGGGCAATGCAGAGAATTGATAATGGGTTGAACCTGCAAGAAATCTGAGGTATCTTCTGCAATCTTGTCTGATAGGGATATGCAGGTATGCCTCCTTGAGGTCCAACATTACCAGCCAAGACTCCTTGCCCAGCATGGGAAGAAGCTGCTGTAATGTGAGCATCTTGAATTTTGGTACCTCTAGATATGTGTTTAGAATAGATAGGTCTAAGATGGGTCTCCAATCTTTGTCCTTCCTTGGTACCAGAAATAGTCTTGAATAAAAACCTTGACCTTGTTCTTTTGCAGGTACCTCTTGAATTGCTTTCATATCCATGAGAGCGGAAACCTGTTTTTGTGCCTCTGCCCATTGATTTTGTGTCAGGTTTGGCATGCCTCTCATTTTTGGAAGGGTGTGAAAGTGGAATCTGTAGCCTCTGTCTATAATATCCAGAATCCATTTGTCCTTTGTAACAATGTGCCAGTTTTTTGAAAATAAGGCCAGTTTTCCGCCCAAAGGTGCTGCCATTATAGCTTTGTTTGGCAGGCATAGGGGGAAGTCATTGCGTCTGTTTTCTAAATTACTGTGGTCTATCTTCTCCACCTCTTGGGGCTGGTGCTTGCCACTGCCTAGCTCTGTAAGATCCTTGAGGTTGTCCTCTACCCCTTGGGTGTCTCTATCTACCCCTTTGTGGTCTGTCCGTGGCTGGAAAGGACCAATTTTTTGAAGGCCAGTTTCTGCTGAAGCGTGGAGGCTGCACCTGCAAGAAATCTTTAACTGTTTGCATAGATTTCACTTTTTCCTCCATTTTCTTTAATACCTCCTCAGCTTTAACACCGAACAATACATCTTTTTGTAGTGGTGCATCTAATAACTTTGCTTTGACATGATCTGGTAAGGTTTGCTCTTTGAGCCAAGCGTGTCTACGTATGACAGACCCCGTGACAGCAGCTCTACATGAGGCCTCTAAAGCATCAAAACCACACTGTAAGGTATGTTTCCCCACTTGTTCTGCTCCATGCAACAAATCCTGCAACTCTTTCAAATCTGGTTGTCCAGTTTGTGTCATTTTGCTTTTCAGCTGAGATAGCAAGAACTGCTGGTACTTTAACATATGAAATTGACAGTTTAATGCCCTCATGGTTAAAGTGGCTGATGTATACACCTTTTTCCCCCACCTTTCTAATGCTCTGGAATCTCTCTCTGAAGGTAAAGGGTTTTTAGCAGTAGAGGCCTTAATCCCCTTGGAACCCTGAGAAATAGTTTCTGGGTCAGCAGTAGGGCTTTTATAAAGGAACTGGTGAGAATCAGGAACCCGGTAATATCTGTCTGGTTTAACAGGGGCAGGAGGTAAAGAGTCTGGATTAAGACTGGCTTCTGCGTACACATCATCCAAAATATCTAAGACAGGAGGAATAGCAAGGGGCCTATGCTGGGGAAGCAGCAGAAATTCCCTGAGCCTTTTCTTGGAATCTGAGTAATCTTGGCCTTCCCAGTGGAAGTGCTCTCTCAATGTATGTAGGGTTTCCCCAAAAGAGTAGTCCTCAGGGGGGGAGACCGAGGGAATAGACTCCTCAGCATCAGAGTCTTCAAATGGGGAAAAGGCGTAATCCTGGTCCTCAGAAAGGTCTGAGGTAATAGAAGCCTGGTCTGAGGAAGGATAGTTTTCCTCCAGCCTGGGTCTTTTGTCTGAGGGGGGTTGAGAACTCCTGATGAGTGTAATCAAATCCTCAGCCATTCTAAGCATCTGTTTTTTAGGCATGGGGCCTTGAGAGGGGGTCTGAGGACCCTGTTTTTTAATTTTCATTGGAGCTTTAGATTTGGTGAATGATTTAATAGAGAAGGTGGTAAGCCTGAAAATGCCTTCAGAAATGGCAGGCCTCGCTAAACTCTCCGTTTCTCCGGAAAGAGTGGTATTGGTATCTGCAGTGGGAATGGAGACCGAGGAACCTGCGACCTCGGGTACTGAAGTCGCCGGTAAAATAGTTTCATCGGTAGTCAGGGGTTGTGTAGGCACCTCACTGAGAACCGGAGAACTGGTAGTGGGCCTTAGCGTGATCGCAGTACTCGGTGCAGGCCTCGGATGTCTGTCCTTATCCTTACGTTTTTTGCCTAAAACTGACGTCGGTATATCCGATGACATGATATAATTAAATTTTTTGCCAAAATAATGAAGGGCGAACTCCGCCCGGCGCTTAATAGTACGCTTGTTAAACCTAGCACAAAAACGGCAGGCCGAGACGTCGTGGTCTGGCCCTAAGCAAGGTATACAGTAAGAGTGAAAATCCTTATGCGGTATTTGCTTCCCACAAGAAATGCAATTATTAACTTTGTCTGACATCGGTCTGAGGCAAGAAAAGTTTCCCCAACGGGGTACTTAGCTGTAAAGAAGACTTCGGCTGAAATACTTTTCGTAAATCTCAGCAGCTGGCCGACCGGCACTTGCGAACTGCTTCTGCTTCGGGCACCGCGCGGCAAGAAAGACTGAAGAAAATGGCGTTGGCTGCCTCTTTTATACCCCTGCCGCACTGACGTCAGGGAAGAAGCGACGACAACCGACGCCGGACCTAGACTTTGGAATTCGGCCGACCGAGGACCCGCCTGACGGCAGGATAACCCAAGTGTGATGACTGCAGCTGTATGCACGATGAACATCCTATGAACTGCTGATAAGCTGCTTCCACTATGGAAGATCAGAACTTGCTTGCTCAGAAACTATTTCAGTGATCAGCAGCAACAGCCCACTTTTCCCATTTTCTGTGTGGAGTTGAGGTGTCTTGTCAACTGTCACCACCTCTCTTGATTTAGTGCCACTCTCCTACCTTCTTAGACAGTCATGGCTGATTGTCACAGGACTTCTCTCACACAATCCATCTACCTCTTTCCTGGATGCCCTCATTTCCTCTTGCCTTGTTCCTAACTGTTCCAAATTATCTTCAGCCAGATTGTCTGCTGCTTTTCTGGACACATCCCCAAACTACTGTAATTTATTCTATTTGACCTTCTGTGCCATTGGAGCTATGCTGGCTACTGCTCTGATGTCCTTACTTCTTTGTCTGTCACACAGTGTGCATCCTACTACCCATCTCAGGCACTTCATCTCCATCACCTCTAGCTTCCTCATCTGCTATGCCTTCGCCGCTCAGGTATCTGTGCCATACAGTAGTACTCGTGTCGCTACTGTTTTGTACATCTTACTTTTCAGCTTCTTTGAAATTCTTTTGTCATACACTATCCCTGACACTCTGTGCTGGTTGACTGCAACCCTCTAATTCTAGCTTTGGCATCCTCATTTAGACTTCCCTTCTCCTCATACACCCCCCACCCAAAATTCTTGAAGCAGTTAACCTGTTATATTATTTTCCCTGCTATCTCAGTTCTCAGCTTCTTCTGATTTCCCCATTTTCTGCCATTACAGTGCTGTTACCTGGACTCAGTTTCATCCCATGTGCCTTTAGTTATGCATTCCATTCCATTCCATTCACCTATGCTTTGCTGAAGATCTTATTAAGAATTGGTCTGTAATGCCACATTCTCTGCATCTCTCACTAATTCTGATAGCATCCCACCCAGAAGCCCCTCCCTCAGCACAATTCCCACACCACTAGTAGCCTGTCCTCCTAAGTAGGACAGTCTGTATCCCAAGAAAAGTGGCTTTGCTGCACTGTCCTTTCACTTTGTCTCCAGGATACATAGGATGTCCAGCCTTCTCCTTACTATCATTTCATTCACTTCCAAGGTGTGTAATGCTAGTAAACCTGCAATGACTGTAGCAATTCTTAATTCATATTTATTTATTTATTTTTATTTGTTTAACATTTGACAGAGCCCATTTTTAGCAGAGGCCCCAGGAGAAATACTCTAGATGCGTCTTTTGGAATGTCGGAGGAAACCGGAGCACCAGGAAACCAGGAACCAGGAAACCCACGCATATGCAGGAAGGACATGCAGACTCTGCACAGAAGGCGCTCGAGTTGTGAATCAAACTGGAGAACCTCTTGCTGTGAGGCAGCAATGCACCACTGTGCTGCCATTATCCTACTGCAGGCAGGTGGACTGATATTACATCCAGCTTTCACCCAGCAGAGCTATCCCAGTTAAACCAAATCATGCAACTGGATACCATATGGCCAGTAGTTTATTAACCCAGGGCTGCTGGGCTTTGTGGTGGGCACTTAGACCTCTCCCACTGTTAGCATGGGTCTTTTCCACTGGCCAGAAAAGGCTGGGTCCTCAAAACACTTATCACCAGCGAATACCTATGCCCATTTTGGGCAATATTAGTCAAAACAACTGAATTACCTAAACTAAGTTTTACACAGGTGAGTGGCTATCCATGGCTTTAGTAATCATAGCTGACTAAAAGTTTCAAAATAACACTAATCTTAAAAGTGCAAATCAAATATATATATATATTTTTTTCAGGGTTCAAACTGCTCTTATACACCACATGTGAGAGAAAGCCACATGCTCACAAATATATATATATATATATATATATATATATATATATATATATATATATATATATATACACACATATAGGTTCATAGGTAGGTACTAGGCTATTGGCCCTAGGGCTTATGTAAGCCTAGCCAAAAAGGTACCCTGGCTTTTGCCACCCAAGAAAATTATTTTCCTGTGCCCTTGTCGAGCAGAGCCACAGAAGTGATCCCTGGGGTGAATTTCCTATTTCCCATCCAATCATCAAGATTTTTCTTGAAGAGTGCTAATGAGGAGCTCTGTTTGACATAGATAGGTAGGCTGTTCCAGAGTATGGGACAGGAATCTATCCCTCCAGCATGTTATGTTTATTGTGGTGACAAGGTTTAGGTCCCTAGAGCGTGTAGCTCAGAGGGATTGGGATTTCTTTAAGTGGAGCATGTCCAACAGCTCTGGGTTTGACACAGCTTTGTATGTTAGGCAGAGATCGCCTCTGAGTAGGCGATATGTGACGGAGTAAAGCTGGAGTTTTTTGAGACGGTCTCCGTAGGGCATCTGTTTGAAGCCAGTAATCCTCATATATACATATATATATATATATATATATATATATATATATATATATATATATATATATACACATACACACACAAACACACACACACGTGTGTATATATATATATATATATATATATATATATATATATATATGATGAAGCTCTGTTAAGGGCAAAAGTGGTCATTTATTTAATATCTTATTTTTCAATAAAGAGGTATTGAATTCTGAACAAGTAGCAAATGGAGTGGGAGGTTGGCTTAATGGTTAAGGTGCTTACCTTACAAACACAAGGTGCAGGATTTGATTATCACATCGGGTAATTGCCTAGGCTTAAAATGGCCCACAAGGGCATTTAGCCTAGTATTAATCTATGAACCTATGCTTGATTACACTTAATTGGTTATAGTTCATGTTTTGTTTTCCTAATTTTAAGGAGGCTCAGCCATCAACCTCTATCACATGAAGTACCAGTTTTCCCTGTGGTTTAAGTGTTGTATATATATATATATATATATATATATATATATATATATATATATATATATATATATATCGAGAGAGAGAGAGTAAGAAAAACAATAAGCGAGAGAGAGAGAGAGTTAAATCTATATCCATATACTCACAAAGCTACTCATGAAGTACCAGTTTTCCCTTTGATTTTATTATTCCTTCATCCATCCACAATCCCCTTTTTCCCCATTTTTGGGCATGGGATCAGGGTGTTACATCAACAGTCACCACCAGCTTGAGCCAATGTTCACATATATAGACTATTTCCAAATGGCAACACATTAATCACTTGATCACATTTCCCAGAATGCATGTAATGTTGAACGTGCATTAAAAAAAAAAAAAAAAAAATCTAATTGTATCTGCAATATGTATATATATAAAACTTCACTGCACACAATAATGGGAAGGAATAAACTCAAAAGAGCAATGCTCATCAGTTCCAGAAATCATCCTGTGAAGAATCAAACACAATATGGCAAGTGACCTTGAATACAGCAGTGATTGAAGAAACACAGGCCATCCTGATAAGCTTCAACCTGTTAACCTAGATTAAATTACTGTATTTGTTTTACTTCCATACCACCTGCCTATTAGCAAACCAGTAAATCAAACTAGATCTCCTTTTAAGTGACAAGGCACTTGCTTAACGAAGCTAACCCAGTTAATAAGTACTATTAGAACTTGAGATCTTGTATTTGTCAAAACCAGTTGCAGACTAGCATGTTTCAGTCTTTTGAGTTCTGTACCAGTTTTTCAGTCATACATTCCTGTAACTGCATTTCATTTGTTCTGTTGTTACAGAAAATTGCATTACATTTGCAATTTTATAAGCTAGCTTTTTCATAGGTTCATAGATTCATAGGTAGGTACTAGGCTTTTGGCCCTAGGGCGTATACAAGCCTAGCCAAAAAGATACCTTGGCTTTCGCCACCCAAGAAAATTATTTTCCTGTGCCCCTGTCAAGCAGAACCACAGAAGTGATCCCCGGGGTGAATTTCCTATTACCCATCCAATCATCAAGATTTTTCTTGAAGAGTGTTAATGAGGAGCTCTGTTTGACATAGGTAGTCTGTTCCAGAGTATGGGAAGTCTCTGGGACAGGACTTCCCATACTCTGGAACAGACTACCTATCTATGTCAAACAGAGCTCCTCATTAACACTCTTCAAGAAAAATCTTGTATGTATTGTTGCTTTTTTTGCATTACTTATGCTTTGTGCAAGTCAGACTCATATTTATTTATGCACTTATGGATTTAAGTCTTTTTTTGAGTTTCTCTGACAGTCTAATACAAAGCTGGAGCAAACAAACGCCTACCCCAATCCCAAGAAGATATACAGTACAATGACACCTTGCATGCATGCATAATTTACTTACTCTCCAGTAAACCTTAGCTCTACCTCTTCAGGAAACCACAATCTGCCGCAAAATATTTCTAACTAAATGTACCAGCACACTTGTGTCACTGTTGATGACTTAGTTTAAGTCCAGTACTGACTCAGTTACACCTGTAGCCATTTTTGTGTACATACATGTGTCTGCTGCATCATTACGAATGCTCTGCTCTCTGCATTTCAGGTCTCTCGCCGCCTACATTTCCTTGTGAAAGAGCTACTGGTCTACCGGGCTTCACTTTGTCAACAATACAAACTAAATAAAGAAAACCCTAAATACTTCTTAATCAGGCATCTTCCTGCCTTTCTACAACAATAAACATTAAGAAACAGAATCTTGAGAATAATGTTAACTACTTACTAGTATTATTTGCAGTCTGTCAGAATCAGCTGCTTTTTACTTATCCTACAACTTAGATAGGCTCAGTTACAGCAGGACATCTAAGATTTAGAGACTGCAGTAACTTCCTGAACAAATGCAGACACTCTCATTAAATATAAGTGCCTTCCAAACACTCTTACTGCTTACAAATGTGTGAAATATTGTTTTTAATCAACTCACTGCTTCACAAACAGCAACATGATACCTAATTCTCTGTTCACATAAAGTAGAATTCCAACACATTCTCTTTAAAAAATTGCAGTAAATCCACCTTCTCTGCATTGTAAATTATGGCAAATTTAAGGCAGAGTTGGGCATACATGTGCAAATCGAAGTGATGTATACAACCAACCAAGGTGTCAGGATTCTGGCAGAAATTCATGAAGAATCCCAAGTAAGGGACAGTATAGTCTGCACATTACAATCCATATGTGCCAAGAACCAGGTCACACAATGTACAATATGACAATGGAGAAGTACTACAAGAGAATTCCTCAACTTGTTATCAAGCACAAGGACTACAGGAGAATCCCTCAGTCTGATAGGAGATGCAGTCAAAAGTTAAGATGGAAGGGTAGAAAAGGATGATCGTGTATCAACTGTGAGCAGTATTAAAAAGGACGTAAGGAACAGAGACTCCATATAAAGAGAAAAAGGAAGCGTCATAAGACGATGCAGCTGGTCTCAAAGAATGTGAGGCTGTAAGGAGTGAATAGAAGGCATCTTCATCTACTAAGGAGACCATAGGAAGACACCCTTTGACAGGGTATTGAAAATGTCATACGAAGAGAATATAGAAGAAGGAAAAAAGAAAAAAGAATGAATGCATTCCTCATCTTAGCATTTAAACCAACAAAAGAAGGCGGGATAAATGCACAGGAGGAAAAGACAGTAAAGTGTAGATATAACTGAATAAATGTGAATGTCTTGGTACAATTATTTTCACTATAAACACTGGAGACATACAGAAAGCATTAAGTCAACCTAATAAGCAACACAAAATTCATAAAGAGCAGTAGAAAAGAACATCAGTTAAGTACCGCGGTTTATGGCACAGAAGGATAACGTGAATGCACCCCAAGTGAACAAATTTGACTAGCAGCAGATGCCAGCTAGTCCATCCTGAGAGGAGGAAAGTAACTCACTGCATTTGTGACACATGAAGAAATAAAAAAGGCTCATGTAGTGGTGTCAATTAAAATGGTCATGTGACCTAAATTCAAAAAGTTAATACCATAAAAATTTCTTTTAGTGAAAACTTTATGTAATAAAACACAGTACACATTTAGTATATAAAAAGTACTACCATTAAAACATTCTATGTAACCAATCTAACCATTAACTATGTTATATATAAAAAATAAATGTGAAGACAAACATGTTTGTATTATTTAAAGAGAGGCTTAATGGAATGTTAATGGTTTGGAAGACGTCCCAGAAGTTCATAGGGACAAAAGCACTTACTGTTTGTTTTTTATGATTAATAAAGTATACCATTACACTACTGTTCATTATTTTGTTTTTTATGATTAATAAAGTATACCATTACACTACAGTTCATTATTTTCCTTGCCACTTACAGGACAGCACTACATGAGGCTTTTTTATTTGTTCTAGTGTTATTGGTGGCTGCACAGTCACACGCTGTTTCTTTTTACATTTGTAACACATGCAACTGTCACCATCTCTCTCAGTTTAATGCCACTCTTCTACCTCCATTTAGTCAGGCATGACTGGTCTTCTCTCACACAAGCCATCCACTTCTTTGCTGTACACCCCGTTTTCTCTTGACTCCTTCCTATCTATTACAAATCATTTTCACCAGATGCTCTTCTGCTTCTCTGCACATGTGCCTGAACCACCATAATCTGTTCTCTTTCACCTTCTCTGTAACTTGAGCAACTTTGTCTTTTGCTCTTATGTCCTCATTTCTTTGTCTTCCCCACAATGTGCATCTTAGCACCCATCTCAAGTACTTTATCTCCATCAGCTTTAGCTTCTTCAACTACTCTGCCCTTACTGCCCAGATTTCTGTCCCCTGCAGTAATACTGGTCATAACACTGTTTTTTATACCTTACTTTTCAGCTTCATTGGCATTCTTCTGTCATACACCACCCCAACATCCTGTGCCATTTGGCTGTACACCCTCTAACTCTTAAGTTTGACCTTCTCTTTTAGACTTTCCTTCTCCTCAACCACACCACCCAGATACTTGAAACTGTTAACCTGTTCCGCTATTTTCCCTTCTGTCTCAATTCTCAATTCTCATCTTCTTCTGATTTCACCCATTTGCTGCTATTACAATTATCTTAGCCATGTTAAGTTTCATCACATGTGCCTTTAGTTTTGCATTCCATTACCCTATCCTTTGTAGATGTTCTTGCTCAGAGTTTGCCTATAATGCTACGTCATCTGCATAGAGCAGCTTTGATGAACTGTCCCCTCTGACCTGTTTGCTAGTGTAGTCCACAGGAGTGACCTTAAGTCAACTGGTGCCCTAGGCAAAAGGGCTCCATGGCACCCCCCCACCACACTACCCGGTGCCCCCATCCTAGTATACCTTCTTCTTCTTTCTGCTTTGCACGGTTAGGGGTCGCCACAATGGATCATCTGTCCGCTCGTGATTGGCAGTGGAGTTTTACAGTGTCGAGTTGCCAGCCCAGCACCCAACCTTCCACAGAAGGTACACACACTCACACCTAGGGCCAATTTCGAGTGTCCAGTCTGCCTACAGCATGTCTTTAGTATGTGGAAGGAAACCGGAGCACCCGGAGGAAACCCACGTGACCACAGGGAGGACATACAGACTTCACACAGAAGGCACCCCAGCCAAGGATCAAACCAGAAAACCTCTTGTTGTGAGGCAGCAACGCTAACCGCTGCACTAGTCTACCTAAACCAAATAAATACTGGAAAGGTGCCCCTGGTAGACCAGTGCCCTAGGCAGCTGCCTAGTTGGCCTATGCCTAAGGCAGCCATGGTAGTCCATCATCGGTATTAACAGCAGTGGGTTCAGAAATTAACCCTGATGTATACCCACTCTCATTGGGAACCCCTCTATGAAGCCGAACACTATTAGTACTTGATTCATCGTGTCCTTGTTCATAATCTAAATTACGTTTATCAATGTTTCTGGGACTTCTAGCTGGATAACTACAGTAGAGCTAGTAAGGAAGACTGCTAGAAAGGTGCTTGGTGTGAGCATCTGGACAGAGGAAGGATGACAAGGATACCTGGTGGTGGAATGAAGAAGTACAGGAAAGTATATGGAGAAAGAGGTTGACGAAGAAGAAGTGAGATTGTAAGAGAGATGAAGAAAGTAGACAGGAGTATAAGGAGATGAGGTGCATGGCAAAGAGAGGGTAGCGAAGGCTAAGGATAAGACATATGAAGAGTTGTATGAAAGGTTGGACACTAAGGAGGGAGAAAAGGACCTGTACTGATTGGCTAGACAGAGGGACCGAGCTAGGAAATATGTGCAGCAGGTAAAGGTGATAAAGGATAATGAGGGAAACATACTCACAAGTGAGGAGAGTGGGTTGAGGAGATGGAAAGAGTACTCTGAGGGGTTGATGAATGAAGAAAATGAGAGGGAGAGAAGGTTGGATGATGTGCAGATAGTGAATCATGAAGTTCAATGGATTAGCAAGGAGGAAGTAAGGATAGCTATGAAGAGGATGAAGAATGGAAAGGCTGTTGGTCCAGATGACATACCTGTGGAAGCATGGAGGTGTTTAACCAGATTGTTTAATGAAATCTTGGAAAGTGAGAGGATGCCTGAGGAATGGAGAAAAAGTGTTTTGGTACCGATTTGAAAGAATAAGGGTGATGTGCAGAGCTGTAGTAACTACAGAGAGATTAAATTGATCAGTCACAGCATGAAGTTATGGGAAAGAGTAGTGGAAGCTAGGTTAAGAAGGGACGTAATGATTAGTGATCATCAGTATGTTTTCATGCCGGGAAAGAGCACTACAGATGCGATGTTTGCTCTGAGAGTGTTGATGGAGTAGTACAGAGAAGGTCAGAAGGAGTTGCATTGTGTTTTTGTAGACTTAGAGAAAGCATATGACAGGGTGCCTAGAGAGGAGTTGTGGTATTGTATGAGGAAGGCAGGAGTGTCAGAGAAGTATGTAAGTGTGGTACAGGATATTTACGAGGGTAGTGTGACAGCGGTGAGGTCTGCGGTGGGAGTGACAGATATGTTTAAGGTGGAGGTGGGGTTACATCAAGGATCAGCTCTGAGCCCTTTCTTATTTGCAATGGTGATGGACACGTTGACAGATGAGATCAGACAGGAGTCTCCGAGGACTATGATGTTTGCAGATGACATTGTGATCTGTAGTGAGAGTAGGGAACAGGTGGAGGAGACCCTGGAGAGATGGAGATATGCTCTAGAGAGAAGAGGAATGAAGGTCAGCAGGACTAAGACAGAATATATGTGTGTGAATGAGAGGGAGGATAGAGGAATGGTGAGGATGCAAGAAGTAGAGGTGGCGAAGGTGGATGAGTTTAAATACTTGGGATCAAGAGTTCAGAGTACAGGTGAGTGTGGAAGACAGGTGAAGAAGAGAGTACAGGCAGGATGGAGTGGGTGGAAAAGAGTGTCAGGAGTGATTTGTGACAGACAGTAGTGGAAAACCAGTACGAGTGAAAGGGAAGGTCTACAAGAGGGTAGTGAGACCAGCTATGTTGGAGACAGTGGCACTGACAAAAAGGCAGGAGTTTGAGCTGGATGTGGCAGAGTTAAAGATATTAAGATTTGCACTGGGTGTGATGTTGGTGGACAGGATTAGGAATAAGTATTTTAGAGGGTCAGCCCAGGTTGGAAGGTTTGGAGACAAAGCCAGAGAGGCAAGATTGCATTGGTTTAGACATGTGCTGAGGAGGGATGCAGAGTATATTGGGGAAAAATGCTAAGGATGAAGCTACCAGGTAAGAGGAAAAGAGGAAGGCCTAAGATAAAGTTTATGGATGTGGTGAGGGAGAACATGCAGGTGGTTGGTGTGACAGAGCAAGATGCAGAGGATAGGAAGAAATGGAAACAGATGATCCACTGTGGCGACCCCTAATGGGAACAGCCGAAAGAAGATGATGAATGTTTCTGGGACTTCAAACCACCACAGGACTGTCTAGATTTGCTTTCTTGGGACCTTGTCACATGCTTTCTCCAAGCCTAAGAATGTCCAGTTGGACTCCTTCCTCATCTCAAGCTTCTTCTTGACTACCTGTCTCACTCCAAACGTCAGGTTGATTGTGCTGCATCCTTATCTGAATTCGAACTGTTCATCTCCTATCTTACTTTTACCACTCTGACTTTTACCACTCTGCATAGTTTTTTATCAGTCACCCTCTCCAGAACCTTCATGCAGTGTGACAGGAGTTTGATAAGTCTGTACTGTTCACAGTTGTGGATGTCCTTTTTGTTCTTGTACACTGGCACTGGTAGGCTTATTCTCCAGTCAGTTGGAATGCACCTTTATCTCCATACTGCTATGAGTACCCTCAGGAGCCATTATTCACCTATACCACCTAACATCTTGATCATATCTGCTGTTACCATATCTGAGCCAGCTGATTTCCTTGACTTCATTTTCCTTAGTTCTGTTCTTACTTCTTCTAGGGTGGGTTTCTCATCTTCTTTTGTCGTAGGCTGTGTCTCACTATCTTCTTTATCTTTCTGATTTTGCTTTGGAAAGGAAGCAATGAAGACAGGAAGGTTTCCACTACTCCCCTTTTTATTTTTAAACAAGAAAAAGGTTTTGGACACTTTAAGAGTAGGAAAGAGACAGAATGGAGGAAATACAAGGAAAATCATGTAGGTTTCTTTAGTTCTGAATAATGTACCTGATTTTCATAGTATTTTCTCTGTCCTGTCTCTCTCTCGTATGTGCAGACTGTCCAGATTTCTAATTTTATTTATGGAAGAAAGTCCAGGTGATCGCACCTTTTTCAATTAGTATATGCTTGGATTTACAATGGGCACGCTGGTTGGGCTGACCAATCAGCATTCTACTTTTTGAATGCTAACGGCCAGTCATTGCATAATATATGTTAAACAATGGGAGAATATTATCTCCCTTTAAAATGCACTACACTCCAAGCAAGAGGTAAAACTTGGTATCCTTCAACAGCAAGTTCAGATCAGTGTGGCTAATAAACTCTTTAAAATTTACAGCCACAATACTTAATCCCCTAGTAAGCAGTGAAACATTGCTTTTTTTGTCATTTCCCCTTAAAATGAATTGCATAATATGAGAAGTAATCTTTCTTTTCTTTATGATACACTCATAAAAACTGTGAAATCCAACTTATTCATCCCGGTGATTTTACAGTTGTAGTAACATAAAAGTGTAGGCAATTCAGATACTGTATGTGCATTGCCACCGTCACTGCACAAGCACACGTAGTTTGCTAAATTCCTCAGAGTAACTAACATTAGTATAAACAGGTCGAAATGACAAGGATGCGCAATGTTTCTTTATTTGTTCGCTAATAAGGCTGTTAGCCTGGCTAGTTCCTTGACCCTTATCAGCTAACTTTTGCCCAAAGGCAACAACATAGCAAACAGACTAGAAAGAAAACAAAAGTGAAAAAAGCCAACATAATTCAGAATAAGATAAGACTAAATATGAAAAAAGTAACATATAAAATGATATAAAACACATTAGATAATAAGAAACTAAACCCTGCACAATGAAATGTCCTATAATAACAAAATAAGTACATACTAACTGCCTAACTGAAGAAATGATTAAAAAACTCTGAGAGTAGGCCAGTTTTAAGTAAAGTCTATAATTAAAAATAAAATAATCAAAGACTAGACAAAAAAGTCAAATAGAATTAGGTGGACTCCTGTCAAACATTTGAACGGCTAACATCCGAAAACCATACACATAAAACCAAACAATTGAAACTGAAGTATTTAATGTAAAATTCAGTTAGAATGAAAAATCAGGTGAAACTAAGAAAAACAATGGTTCTTAAAGAGGGGAAGAGCAAGTCTTCCTGCATCCCAAACAGTCTCATAACATATTGACTCCACTTATACAAAAACATAGACAAAGGTCACTTACACTGATGGTCTACCACCACACTTCATTAGCCATACAGCACAAAAGCAAAGTGACAGTCTGACATAACGACAAACAAAGCAAACATACCAAGCAACATTGAAATCCAGCAGTCCCCTGAGCCACATGACAATTTCACACACACACACACACACACACACACACACACACACACACACACACACACACACACACACACACACATAAAATAGAGCAGTTATGGAAATACAGCATTTGCAGGCATTGTTATTTAGTTTCAGAGATATCAATAGCATTCATAGTCATTTTAGGTAACCAATTAAATTACGTATTAAAAACAGTATAACTGACTTCATTACAAATATCTTTAGGAAGGAACCTTTAACTAATTCTTTTCCCCAAGGGATAGGACACAAGTGAGTTTTTCCAACCTGAGGAGTAGAATCTGTCAAAGTAATAATCTATTAGCTGAAGAGGGACAAACGTCAAGATATAAAAGCTTCAAAATAATGCAAGATAAAACAAGTAAGGCACAGGCAGTAACAGAAAACCATTTCGCTTTTTTGTTTCAGCATGCTTAAAAAAGCAAAATTGTTACTGGTTCTTTATTCTTGCTTGACAGTGAAATGAACTTATAAAGCTCTGCTAGTAATTTGGAGTATAGCAGTATTATGAGGATTGGCATTTATGGCTAATACAAACACAGCATGTTCTAGTTTATGAAATGCCACATTAAAAGCTGATGCTCTACTGCATTCAAAAGTAAGCAAGTGGGAAGCAATACCTGATATCTTAGTATTATAATTCTGTTATTTAATAAAGGCAGCCTTTTCTTTTTTAAGTAATGTTGGTGTGCCATAGAAATACATTATGATATGGTCATAGACAAAATATGAATTTTCCATATTGCTTGCCTTGGTGTACAGTCATAACACTATATATCTAAGTCAAAGTGATCAAAGTGTACTGCATGAATGTTTATGCTTTTCAACTTAATAATGAATTATGTATAATAAAATAGATGAAAGCATTTGATATCAGATGACTACAAATAAAGGTGGCAAGGGCCTGGAATGTATTACTAGAATTGATGGCAGATTGTGGAGCCATATAATTTTTAAAGGTGACTGAACAAATGCAAATAGTTAATAACCTTTTCTTTTTTACAATTATTTTGTATTGTGATTGTTATTTAATATTTGTATATTGTCACTTTATTTTTACTTATGTTTGCTGGGGCTTTTCCCCTTGGGTCTCCACTGAAAATGGGTTTGTTTGCAAACTCGGTTGGACAAACCTGGTTAACAAATGTGAAATAAATTAACTTTTATTCCCTCTACCTTTTTTTCACCCCCTCAAACCTTGTCTAGGTTCTTTTAGTATTTTTGTTTGTACCTTCAATAGGCAGCTACAAACTGTGCTTAATCCCCAACATCTCTGTCCTGTACAAACCCTGACTAAACTTTCTATTCCCTCAACCTCTTTTCACCCTTAGGAAAAAAAAAAATTTTTCTTACATTTTTATTTCAAGTATTACAAAGTATTTTTCTTGGTAATGCTTATGAACCAGTTTTTTTTTTTGTAACACCTTCCTTTTATATAATATTTCTGATTTGAATGTATAACAACTCTTGATTATATAAACCCATCTTTTTGTGGAGCTTTTCTCCCTGGGCCTCTACTGAAAATGGACATATATCCAGCTAGACTAGCCTGGTCAACAAATGTAAAATAAATAAATAAAAATAAATAAAATAATAAATAAAATGAGAGAAACTGAGAACAAGGTAGGATGGCAGGAAAGTTACAGCAGTGAAGTGCAGCATTTAAGTAGTTTCTATGATCACATTTTTAAACATCTGAGTGTTCATATATTTATATCCTATTTAATACCATGTTTATTTATAAGCTATCCATTCATTTCATTACTTATCAGAAAACAGACTTACATTTGATGGCTTGCAAAGAAATCGAATGTTGGTATTCACACACTGCCTTTTACCACAGTGTCATAACAGGAAGAAGACAATGGCCAGTACACTTTGAAAAGCTCTCTGCTAGCACTACAACTAGAGGAGGGTCTGCTGTGAATACTAAATAAGGTTGGAAAGGTCACTGTAAGTTAGTCTGAGTAACAAAGTGACTATGAAAAAAGACGGACCAAATGGATAAGCACAAAGATGCAATGAGGGGTGACTCCACAGACAGCACTGCATCTGCAACAGATCTAGAATGCACAGAGCAAGGAAGAATAATGATGCATTGCTGGAGGTAAACTTCCACACCATGGTAGAGGTAAAAAAAAACAAGTACCTGCAAAACCACAGCCTTCAACATACGCTGAGTGCTCTGCACTGCGTTGGTAACTAATAGGCTTCAGTGTGCCTTAGTCAGGTATTCATCAAAAGATACACTGACAAATTAACGGGATAAGATCTGTGAAGTGACAGAAAAAGAGAACAATGACATTATGGAGGGCACTATGAACGCTAGTGCCCTGTGCTGATACAGGGTATCTGATTAGCATATGCCAGTCTTTGGTGTTTCAGGAACTACAGATACAATTTGAGAACCACTGGATTCCAACACTGTTAAAAAATCTCCCCGAGTGCACCTTTATGTGAACAGTCTTTCCATTACACAAGCACTGTCCCTGGTACTTACAGCCTTAAACATGCTTGAATAACAGCTTTGAATATTGGTTACTTTAAACTTTTTGGCCTGCTTTTAAGTACTAGGCTATGCCTTTTTAATAACTGGCCTTCCTAGGCGACTTTAACAGACTAACACTATTGCTTTGAATGCCAGGACTTAGTACAAACATACTTGACAAACAACACTTTTCATGACCACGGAAGTCTGACATCTGTTGTGCAACCCCTAGTCCTACCTCAGCTCTCAATTGTCTTTCCAAAAGAGAATACTGCCCTTCTTGATACGTATTTATTTTATACTGCTTACTGGACAATCCAGCCAGTAAATCCAATACCCAATTAATAATTAATTTAATAGATGGCCTCTCTGTCAAATCTTTCTGGGAGCTGCAAATCCAAGTGACTGTAAATTATTACTGATTGTTTATATATATTGCTTCATTTTATTTGTTAACCAGAGTAAAATACTGATCCACATGGAGTCATGGACTGGTTTAAGGTTCAGACTGAGGTTATTGAGACATAAACATTAAGAAAGAATAGATATTTAACATGACACACATGCAAACAGCAGTGATAAATGCTAGTATAACATCAGAAAATTGTTTGAACATTTCAGTAATATAATAGAAGGTTACATTACATTTAAAGTATGTGCAGATTTCCACTCTTAACAAGTGTGGGACCTAAGAGTGAACTGCAGCTTCACCCTACCCTAGAGGGTAGAAGGCCGAGGATAACAGAGGAGAGAGTGATACAGTAAAAGAGAGTAACAGGGCAGAGGATGTTAGGAGTTACAGAGACAAGATAGATACTTAGAATTTTAAGAACAATGACAGAAGAAAAACAAAGGGGAATGAGGAGCTGCCAGTGTATTAATATTGTGTTTGGGCAGTGCTTGGCAAACACAGAAAATAAGGGAAAAGGGAGCTAGGATCTGCGCATATTGTTGAAGCATTTGCATTAGGATTCTTTAAACAGATATTATTTACTGATGGTAAATTAATGAGTAAGTTTTTTTTACAGTATTCTTTATGTCTACATATTGCATTACAATTATTTTGTGTTTCTATCACATTTCAATAAGACAAGGTTACATTACATTTACAGTATATACAACCTCTTACTGGTTCTTCCTACATAATATGTGCTCCAGTCTGTATGCATAGCTGTATAGACCACATTTTCACTTTTGCAAGTATAAGAACATTCAGGTCCATATATTTTTCCTGTCATTTAATGTATAAAATAAGAGCTATTTGCTATGCTTCTGTAATATATTGACACTTTTCTCTCTAAAAGTATATTAGGGTTACGACTGATACGTTGGTTTAGATTTAAAGAGTTCACTAATATTTGAAAAAATGAAACAAAAGAAATAAACAAGTTGAGAATTTTTAAATCAGTCATAGATATTTATTGTTGAAGAATGGTGTGGCTTTAGGATTACAGTTGTGTAACAGAATTATTTTATGTGAAATGCGTGTCCATAAAAAGGTAGTCAACTGTTCTTGTTCTGCTTATTCAAACTATATATGTATACCACACTCAATACAATCACTAGGTGGTACATGCTATTTTTAGGCCACCAGACTGTTTATTAGAAGTAATTTTTACTGAGAAATTCTGGATTTTGTGGAACAGAAGAAACTTGTTAATTTGGAAGTTAATATGTGCATTCTTTGACAAGATCAGTCAGGGACTTCAGCGAAAGCTACATCAGCAATCAACAGTTTCATTTCTGAGGTACCCAGGACCCAAAGTAGTGGCACCAAAAGGGTGACATTCAATGTAGCTGCACTGGTGACTCAATCTGCAGTTACATGCAGCGGTGGTAAAATGTGGAGGGCCTCTCTGGGTAGAAGGGCTAAGGCATAAAAAAATACACAGAAATGCTAATATAAGAACCAACAGAGACTAAACAGTCTATGAAGAGAACACTGTCAGAAGCCATGTTACAACTTCAGTGTGTAGATTGTTAGATTGCCATGTGTTCAGAGTTTAATTCTGAGACAGGCGAGCAGTTTTGTTTCACTTTTTAGCAAGCCGACATCTACAAACCTGATCATAACAATTAAATCTGTGGATTCCTAGCTTATTCTCCTATCTTGCAATCCTAGTAGGAAATACTTTGCCTTGTCTGAGTTCTGTCTTTCACACAACACATACACACCCAGAATACTATAAACAGTTTGTACTTTCTCTAATCTCCATGTAATCTAGCAAACTTAAAATATCAATGATTTTGTGGTAGGTTTGAAAGACAAACAAAAGCTTTACAAAAAGTCAAAATGTTGAACTGAAGGTGCCACACTCAGTTTATGCTTGTCTTAATCTTAAGCCTGCTTTTGCTGTTTTTAATTTCTCTAAGTCTTTTAGGTTTCTAATACCATGACAGGAATGGACCCCATTCCTAAATCAAGGTACGATTAAAGTTCATGAAATTAGTATTGTTTCACTCTTTGATGTTAGCCAAAAGTGCTCTTTGCAGCACCCACAATGTGCTCAGTAATGACTCCTTCTGTAATTCATATGGTGTTACATGAATTGGTAACATATCTAAATACAATTGTAATTTTTTTTTTATAAGACCAGTTGCTCCTACTACTACTGGAACTGTCTGGGTATGTTTCTTCCACATGGCTCTCGTTTCTGCAGGTATTTTATGACTTTGTGTCTCTCTGTATGCAAGACACTGTAGTCACT
Source organism: Protopterus annectens (assembly GCF_019279795.1). NCBI lineage: Eukaryota > Metazoa > Chordata > Ceratodontiformes > Protopteridae > Protopterus > Protopterus annectens. The sequence continues at coordinate 1,349,480,695 of NC_056729.1, read as the reverse complement.
GGATGTGGCGATTTCAATGATCAATGCTACTTTTGTCTTCTTTTCTTGGACAACTATATCCGGTTTACTAGCATCTATCTTTTGAACTGTTGGTATTGGGTGATCCCATGTCATATAAACTTCATAATTTTCTACGATTCTTTGTGGCTCATGTTTCCAGTGTTTTTCAGCCACTTCAATACCATAATATTTGCACAATCTCCAGTGTAACAGTCTTGCCATATTATTATGCCTCTCAGTATACAGTCCATCTGCCATTAGTGAGTCTCAACCAGCAGCAAGGTGTGTGACTGTTTCCAGTTCGGTTTTACAAAACCTACATATGTCTGTTTCTCCCACATGTTCATTGGACTTTGTAAACCAGCATGTATGTAGCCCATTATCTTGGGCTGCCAACATTAACCTTTCATTTCTTGATGTGAATTCACCTCTCCTTAACCATTCATGCATTTGTTCTTGATTAACATGAGGCTCTTCCAGAAGTTTTCTATACTTGCAACTATATTTATGTTTTTTCCACATTTCTTGGCTTCTCATCTGGTCCTTCACCTTATATTCTTTCTTTTGTTTTTTGGCACATTCAGTTGCTGCCTGGTTTTTATCTACTTCTGGTTTGATTTCCATTCCTGCTTGACGTCGATATACTTCTACTAAATTAAGCAGAGATGTCATCTTAGATTTATTCTCCTCGTATTTCAAAACTTTCACTACATTTGGATCTTGTGAGGTTAGTAGATATGTGTGGAGTCCCACAATTGCAGATCTATACATGTAATCAATTTCAAGGAGGCCCATCCCTCCTTTGGAATGGGGAATATATAATCTTGGTATACACTAATTTTTATAAATCATTTGGTAAGCATGAAGTATCCTTCTTGTTTTAATATCCAGTCTATCCAACACTTTTTGCTTTATGCGTCTCATAATGTTAAGTCAGTTTTCACTGTGTAATGATAAGTTTAAAGTATTCCCCCTTATAACAATAAATAAGCTATACAGTATACATTTGTGAAACACAGTGAATTAGGGAACACTGAGAAACAGCAGTCATATGTTAACCCTGCTACTTTGCCATCTGTTACAGCTATTCCTCTAACACATGGGGCATAATGCTACCGTGCTGAGTCTTAAATCTCAAGCTGATGCTGGCAAATGAGTACGCTCTAATTACACATTACTACCTCTAAACAAACCAAATCAGCAGATAGGACACACTTAGTAAAGTGTTTCCTAAAAACCCAGCATCTAACTGCAGATCCCATATCCCCTTTCAAAAAACATTTAATGCTTTGTTTTGTCTTTTTAATATACTCCTATATCACTTTTTTGAATTTTCTACAAAAAAAGGAAAACAGAAAAAAAAAAAAAGCAGTGCCTGATAATACCACAACCTATTTAAAAAATTTAAGCTTAATGTTTTCTTTTTAAATACATTGTGACATTATCCCACAGTTACTCTTTTTTATTTATTTAGTTTGTTGCTTTGCTCTGTCTTTTGTTTGGTTGTGGAATTTTCTGAAATACCTGCTTAATTTTTTGGAAGTATAACTGACAAAAGAAATGTATTTGCAGCCAATGGTGCCATTCAGATTAAACTATATAATTTAAATATTCTTCTTCTTTTGTAGCGTAAATATTAAACCAATACAAGGCATATTTTATTTTGCACTACCACTTATAAGCAGAATGTTTCATAGCAGGCCTTTAGGAACAACATCTGAAAAACATTATTAACATACAACCTCATGAGGTGCTGAGTTTAACTTTCACCTCCTACTCAGAATTCATGCTAAAGTCTGCTGCACCGCAGACCTTGGCAATTGCTACTCATCAGCTGTAGCTGACAGGCAGTCTACACAGTTTCATACATACCACAAATATGCACCAGCAGAGACCCAGAGAAGCCCAGCCCCTGCTAATGAAGAGGACACCTGTTTTATATTTAAAAAAGGAACAGCTGCACTAAAATACTATGATAAATGATTCCAAATAACAGCATGTACATGTCTTTTTTAACTAAAGAACAATATATAAATATTTATCTTTCTCTTCTAAAATAAAGCTATAAATGCCTTGTATAATTTAATATGATAGAGTGTGAATCAGTTCTGAAGCATGGCTCAGAGACAAATTAAAAAAATTAATAAATAAATGTCACACATTCAGTGCATAGCTTTCATCTCCCTGGTCACCAAAACAGGTGCAAATCTGAGAGAGATATCAGGGACAGATGGCAAAATCAAGCAAGTGTAAAAGGGTCATAAAGATTATAGTTAATCAGTTTTGTTTGAGGAACATTTTGTGACTATATTTGTATGTATCAGCTCTCATACTACAGTGTGCAAGGGGTGAAAGGATAATAATTGTGAGATGAAATCCATTTTACTCAATGAAGACATTAAAGCTGAATTCAATGACAGGCAAGATGGTGGCAATGAAGTATATACAAGCTCCGCCCTGCAAACAATAACCTAATTCTGCCCCCAAATATTACAGAATGTATAAACATGTGACACAACTAGAACAGTATTGGTTGATCTGCTCTGAAAAAAGGCACTTGGGTATAGAATGTTACCCAGTTAAAAAAATGATATAATATCCAATCATCGCAGCCTCACTGTTTTTGCTACATATAAGACTATAACACAAAAACCTGTGCTTCAACAATTTAAATGTTATGCAGTCTCTGGTTGAAATAATCTACACTTTAGTATCCTCATATAATGAAAAAGGTGTCTATGTTCACACATCAAATGATAAAATCCCCAAAAGGCTATTCGTCGAATGCAATACATCAAAGTGCATGTCACCGAATGTGCACGTCACCGAAGTTAAAACATAGGGAATTTCATTAGTCGGCCAATACTCCAACCATCAGTCAAACTGTAGTACTTAAAACCCACGCAGTTGGGGGGCCCCACTCCCTCCCCAACAATATATACCAACTCCGAGATCGCATTACAGTGGGGAAAAGGGCAAAGATGAAATTCCCTGTGATACAACTTCGATGACGTGCACATTTGCTGAAATGCACTTCGATGTACTGTGTTCGATGAATAGCCATTCAGGGATTTAATCATTCGATGTGTGAACATAGATCCATGAAAACAACATACTTTCATCCTTTATGCTTAGTAGTTTAGACAACTTTTATATTTTCCCAGATTATTAAATTTACTTGTTTGCTGACAACAGCTACATTTACATTTAAGTTGCTTCTAATTAATCTGCCCACAAAAATAAATTACAGGGAGATAATCTCAGATCTGATGGTGGAATTTTGCATAAAATAGTGTAATGTCTGCAATTCTGATTAACATAACTGAAATACAGCCACTGTTATAAACAGGTTTTGAGGTCTCTGTGTACACCTAAACATTAGGTACTATTGTTTAGATGTTAAGTGCATCTGATATACAGACATGCCAAGAGCTTTAAAGCAGAGATCCAATGTGTTGAAGGCACTTCTGTAGAAGCAGTGGTATTCAATCACACTGCATTCTAAAATGCTGAGAGGGTCATATCTATGAAGACCACTTAGAGTGTGCGATTATCCTAACTGAAGAGCAGGATTTTTGATGGGGGAGTGGCATTGGAATTGATTACATTATTAAGGATGGAGATTGCTTGTATAAGATTAATGTTTTGAGTTATTACTATTTGTCTCTTTTTAAAGAGAGTACTTCTGAGAATAGATGCATGGCAACTTGTTAACATTAATTTTATCATGTGTCTAATGATCTCAGAAAATTCACCAGACAAACAAAATCATCAAAGCTATAAGCTAAAATAAGATTATTTCTGAAGAGACACAAAACCCTGGAATTTAGATATACTAACTGTAAGATCATGCCACCTTGAAAATAAAGGAACTCTTCATTTTCAAACAAAAAAACAAGAACTCCCTTGACTTCAAGAAGTATGACATGAGACTTAACATATTTCAACTGCAAGGAAATAAATGCAAAAAATTCTTATAACCCTAGCATTTAACAATTTCACACTACTTAGGCAAATTGAAAAGATACAGTTAATGACTTGCCAGCTTCCTTCTCTGACGTTTCTGCTTCTTATACATCTGGATTTGGAGATCATGTTTTAACCCATAATCATAAAAATCTTATCTAGAATTGTTTAACAATTTTTGTTCATCATTTCAACAATCATAAAAGACATTTGCAACATAAAATTTACTGAACTTTAGTTGTTCTGAAATATTAAAAGTGCTTGAGTCTTTCAAGACAAAACTTGAGTAATCTACAACTAATATAAAAACCTTGTCATAAATAATATAGGCAACTCCAAGACTGCCACACCTCTCTGATAAACACTTCCCTAAATTTGTAGCAGTTCCTCACACTTTATTCACATAATATAATTTCCAAGAAATGTAGAAATTTTCATTCAAGTTTATATTTTTATTTTTTGAAAAGAAAATGTTAATGTGACAAAAGTGATGGATAGGAAGTTAATGTTCTTAGAAGAAGTGTAGAGAACTTGAATACTGTGAAGGGTTTGAAAAGACCACAAAAATAACAGTACAAGAAAAGGAAAATAAACAGCAGAAGTGTATGGTAACTGATGATGGGGACACAGATCATAGTTCACTTTTTCCTCTAGAAGATGTGAAATTTAACCCATATGAAGTTCTTTTAGGTTGAAGTGCTATCATAGACCCCCCAACTCCAGACAAACAAACCTTCACATTGATGTTATCAGCTAATTGCTTTTCACCTAGCAGATGATGAATACAGTTGTCTTACATATAACATGTAAATGTATGCAGTGATGTATTATAATACAGGTAATTTTTGCAGCCTCTTAGGGCCAAAGCTCCAGGGGATCCCTTAGCCAGTACTAGAGAAGGGTGCCTCAGCTGTGGCTGCTTTGACCATGTCTACTGACTTGAGAAATACCATGTTTCTTTATTTAAAAAATAATAAATAAATTAATTTGTTGGCGATGGTACTCCTCTTTAACATCATGCGTGAAGATTTTTGTTGCCATTTCTTTTTGCTTTAATTGTGCTCTCATTATGTAAAGTGGGCTTTCTGATGATAAGATAAATTAATTTTACTTAGTTACTTTAGTGGAACTATGGTTATTAAGTATAGTAAATCTGTATTGGTACTAACTGTAGGCTAAGCAGCTGTCCCGTTACTTCCTACTTCCATGTCACTAGAATGCTAATGATGCACTTTTTAGGATATGTAGTTTGACAGTCTGTAGTGGGTAGGTGTTTTCTGTAGTCATTGGCAGATTTTAACATTCACATGCAATACAATTAATCATGCAATAAATCAACAAATAAATGCAGTTATGTTCAAGAAAAAGGAAATTAGAACAGAACAAGATTCCTTGTTCTGTGTATAATGATTGGCATACAGTATAGTAACATAAATATAACACTAATAGTTGCCATACCTCTGAACTGTGCCGAATTTCTCAGTATTTACCATTAATGGGGCTAAAATAATTATGTGCCATGAATTCCTGATTGACCCCTTTAATTTCCAGTTTGTATTTCCTTATTGTTGTTATTTTTGAATCATGTGCTGACATTATCACGCATCATCAGCATATCCCACTGTGCTATCAACGTGCAAGAGTATGCGTGATGACATCAGCAGCAAGACTGAGCTGTGCAGGTGCAACTATGAACATTTTGGTAGGGTGGGGTGGCGAAGGTCTAAAGGTAACACTATGGTTACAGTACTGATTACTTAGCTGCATTGACATTGCCTTGGTAACATTATAGTGCTGAGCAACTTTCAGTTTGAGGAGCGAACAAGTTGCTCGGAACAACAAACAAGTTGAGTAGAAAGGAAGTCAAGGAAGTGAAGTCTGTTCCATCCAGTATATAAATAAAAAATTAAGAGAAGTTGCATGTTGAAGCTTTGGCTTGTGTTGTGCACCTATGTGAAGTGTCAGTGTGTGGACTGGAGCTTCAACTGACAGCCAGACTGACTCGTCATCTCGAGTGCCTCCTTTACTTTATTGCAGGCTTGCCTTAGCTAAGTTAGTTTGGCTAGTTCAACAGTAGGTTGGACTCAGTTGGACTTGTACTATTTTCTGTCAGTTTGTCACTCACTCTGGAGCCATGATCATCGCACAGTTGCACTATGACTCACAGAATTGGAATTAAAGGGAAAGGGTTATCTGATTCTCATCATCCACTGACCACAAAGCAAGCCACAACAAACTACCAATCCACAGACAGACAGACTTGACTCAATCTAGTGGTAGGATGAGGAAATTATCATTTAGTTTTACCTCAACCTCATCCCTAAGGTAAGTGAAATTTTATTGAAAAATAAAGTAAATACAAAAAAATGTCAGTCAGTTGTTTACTTGACAGTGGCACTGCCCAGCCGCTCTGCTTACATTGTTGCTCACAAATGAAATAAACCTAAGCAAATAATGTCATTATTGCCATATGGAACATCTAAAGTAAAAAATGGAATATAAAGCCAGTGCTGAAGGAAGGTAAATCAGGGGGCATTAGTGTACAGCTGTAGAGATTTCAGTATGCTAATATCAGCCCAGGCAGCCAGTGTTACAGATTAGATGCATTCTATGTCAATCAAAATAAAAAGAACTGAAGTTAGTTTTGCATGGTGGGGGGTGCAGGGAACAGCTGACCTATGGCATACATATCTCTATATATGTGAAAGAAATGGTTTACCTTTACACGGATGAAAATCACTCGTGCGATTGCTCATATGAGCGAATTGTAAGAACGAAACTCAAAACAGCAACAGTTTCCAATGTTCAAAAATCAGGAAATTGAAAAGCAGATTCGCTGATTTTTCAAACACAAAAGTGGAATACATAGTGTAATGAAATGTAATGCAGAGGGGCAAGCCCTCCTGCAACCCCCATGTGGGGGGCTGCACCCCCCACCCCCCTACTTTAATATACTAACTCCGAGATTGCACTACAGTGGGGAAAGGGTCTGTTTTCCGATCCCCACTATAGTGCAATCTGCCCCAAAATGCTGAATCTGCAATGAGCGAATGTCACTGTGCATTCGCTCATTGCACATTCGAAGCATTTTGCGTTCGACGTTTGCAAACTTTGCAAAAGTCCTTTAGAACATCTGCTGTTCGCCCGTGTGCAGAATGCACATATGAAGGTAAACCAAAAAAAAATATTCATTACATTTGATTTGCCATTGCCTTCAAATATAATGACTTTGTTTGGACTGGTGTCTGTTTCTGCTCTTTAGCAAGAAATAGTGGACCACACCACATGCTTTGTTCCTAGTTATGGTTAAAACGTATGAGCTGAATGCAAACAGAGATAACTACGACTTTTTAAAAGCTGAAACTGCACATTATTGTGAATATGTGAGTAAAAAAATGACCTCTGGAATGTGCAAGAGAAGACAAATGCTATGTTACTGGTATTCAGACCTCAGAATTTATCTCAGATGAAGTCATTTAAATCACAGCATAATATTATAACTGATTCAGGTATCCTGTTTTACGTCTTGTGTTTAAATGTTTCTGCAGTTCTTAGCTTGTCTTCACTTGAATATGTTGTTGTGCACACTGGTAGCAGTATTGACAGTTACTTGCTTCTAGCACTATCAAAAATTGCATTGTTGTGTTTTCTTTTTTTTTTCTTTTTTTTGTTCTGCTTATATTTTGTGTTATTTTGTAAGTTTTTCAATTTCCATTTGAATGTTGATATCCCACAGTTCCACTGGAGTGGGTGGAGGTATGTCATTGTTCATGCAAATTTTATGTTAATAATCATCCAGATTTTTGGCCAAATGTACCTACTTTTCATGGGTCTTTGTTCAGATTTTGATGTTTCCAAGTTGAGAGGGATGGTAATTGTCCACCATGGGATAATACAAAGCATTATACACTTTACAATTAGTCATATTCTGCACTGGTTTCCTTTTACTCAAATATAACTACATTTATATACATACTGTTTGATTGACTGACTGACTGTTACATTTATGTGTTGAAATCTGCTTTTGACTACAGAAAACAACTACCCACTAGAAACTTTCACATGACATGGAGTCAAGAAGTAAATGGACAGCTGTTCAGCCTATTCATCATAATGCTGGTAATATTCACTATTTTGACTGAAATTTATAAAACACTCAGTCCACTTCAACAGTGTAAAATAACAAAACACTGTAACATTTATTAATCCACAGATGAGACTGAAGCACATCTGTTAAACTTTTTAGGAGTAGGTTACAAATGTAAAATTGAATGCAATAATAAGTGAAGTACTCAGTGGAACGTGTAGACATCCTACTAGATAGGCATGTGAGAGAAAAAGCTATAAGTGGTCACTGTAATTATTGAACATCACCAAAAAACAGGGCAAACTATATCTGCAGAGAAAATGATACAAACTGCTAAGGAAATTAATGAATTTGAGCACAGCCATGAAGCTGAAGAAAGTGAAACAGAACTGTGATAACAAAAGTTTATCCAACTGACCTTAGTTTTAAACAACAACAATAAACAGAGGAAGACAGCATTTTTGATCCAGTGAAAGCATATGCAGTTGATTGTGTTCCATCTGCACAGTCAGCTACTTCAGAGACTTCAACTATGCTTTTATCATTATCACAACCAAATGAAAAGTTCACAATACTATCAACTGACAATACAGTCCAAATACAAACCAGTTCTGCAGATATTTAGAATCCAGCTCGAACCCCCTTTATGACAATCTCATATTTAAACAAGTAATTAATGGACACAAAACTAGCCTTTGAACATCAGCCTGTCCTATCAAAAGGCCTAGTATGTTTTCCATCTTGGCTATACTGAAGGTGAACTCAGCAATGACTGACCAGTAGTGGTTTTTAAGCTTAAGACTACATTAAATTTCACTACAGAAAGTATTCCTTAACAGCAACAACAATGCCAGACAGTGGTACATCTAACTCTTCAGACACCTGTGATACAGGTAATTTCACCTTTATTTGGGGGATAGTTAGATAGTAAATCATTGTTTTTTAAATCTCTTCTTATTTACGGTGTGCATAGTAACTGTAACCTAGAAATATATGTTGTTTCTATGCATGAAGAATAAGTCACGATGGAAGTATGTCAGACAACAATTTAAACAAAAATGCATTACTTGCTCTACACAGTTTGATTAAATCTGAGTAAGATGCACTTTGCAATTGTAAACTTATGCAGGGTACTGTTAAACCAGCGGGAAAAAACAGGTGTATAATCTATTAGCCAAAATAGAAATGAAACAAATTATAATCATTATTTAAAACTCAAAATAGTCTACAGAATGAAAAGGGCAGTGGGTCTTTATTGGGTTTCAGAATAGAAGCTATTATTGCTTGCTGCCAGACTTCTGGGGGACAGACATCATGTAATGAATATGATTAGCAAGTTAGGTAAAGGCACAGACAAAGTTGTATCTGCCTATTTACAGATGTCCATAAGTAAGTAGCCTGGGCCTACAGTCATACAAATGGGCAACTGAAATAATGCATGCTCTGTCTCAGATACTGAAATAGGCTACATCAGATAATCCTACTTCTTTGATGAAAGAGTTGGCAGAGCCACGGCTCCAATGTATTCAATTATCCTTTAATAAGTTATCTGATGTTCAGCTTGACAGTATTTTGATACTTCTTAAAGCCCGCACGTGTAACAAAAAACCTGTAACTTGGTGCTAAATATATCCCATTGATGGGAAATGGAGCAATCTGAGGTTGAATCCAAATTCAATTTATCAGCTATCCAGTTATGAAGACTATCCATGAATACCTGATCTCAACAATAAAATAAGTTAGCCTTTCAATGTGTGTAATAAATACTTTACCTATTTCAGATACATTTCCACAGCCAATGATATGTGATCAGAGAATCTTTCATGCCTATTATATACTCCACATGTAAAACATTTACCTATCCTGAGATATGTTGAGGATCTATAAGAGTAACAAGTATACAAAGCCATAGGAAGCTCCGTCTTTATATGTGCATCAGCCAAGCCAGCTGCCCTGATAAACTTCTTAAGTGTTTTACCTAAGGCAGGTATACAATAATAATGAGGGTCTGCATAGCTTTCCTTTGTCAAACAAATGGTGTTCCAGTCACCAGCCCAGATAGACATCCCCACTGAATCTCAGTCCGATCTCTCATCCAATTAATCAGAGTAATGGGACTTGTTTTGCAAGGAAACTACACACTAATCACTGTAAATAAGTTATAATCAAGTTTTCCTCTCACTGTCACATGCCTTTAGGGTCTACCAATCGTTCAGATGTTTCAGATGGTATCTTCTTTCTTATAAGTATTGATCCCCCCACCTTGTCCTGCCATCTGGGTATATTGAAAGAATGTGTAACCAAATGTTTAGAATTCTAAATGTTCCATGCTAGTTTAATGAGTTTCCTGAAGTAAGGCCAGATGTGACCTGATCTGCTTCAAATATGCAAATATCCAAGATCTTTTTGTTGAGTTTGTAAGACCATTAAAATTCCGCACAAAATATTTACAACAAGACATTATGTTTGACCAGAGTATTGTTTTTAATTCTACACCTCAGTGATATATCTCTTCCAACAATAGGAAGCTCAAGAACTCCTAAACATTTTTACATCACCACAATCAAAATCAGATTTAACATGTTTACTAATGGTTTCTCAGCAATTTGACTTTCTTTGTTTAGGAAGGCAGGATGAAGTTGTGAGAAGTTTGGTAACCATGTGGCTCAAAAGTTTTTTTAAGCAGTTCTCTTACCTTTTGAGATATTCTGCCAAACTGAAAAAGAGGATTGCATGAGGAGTACATTTGTAGGTAAACTAACATAAAGGTTTGTCACTTTTATAAATGCAGACTTGCACTTTCACCCATCTATTATTTCCTACTTTAGGTACTCTCCCATGCTTCAAATCATTCAACCCAGCATGTGTGCATGTACACAGACAGACAGACAGACACACACATACACACACACACACACACACACACACACACACACACACACACACACACACACACACACACACACACACACATGCACACATACCTGCAAAAACATGCAACCATACTGAGCAACACTGCTTTCATGGGACTGGACCTGGTGTTTGGTGCCAACTTTCACCCAACTGTCTCTCTGTTTAAGAAGACAAGCTCCAAAGCTCTTCCTTCCACAATGGGCCTTAAGACTGGAAATATGAAGTGTGATTCTACAGCTGGTGATGTATGCAGGCTGTAGCAAACATACTATGTTTAAACTTTGACAAACAGAGGTTCTGCTTGATGGTACCGACCATTTAACAGTATTCTAAGAAGTGTCACCTCTCATTTAATTTTCTATTTTTTTCCTCTTTGATTACGTCTTTAGAGAATGGTCAGAGGGAGCTTACAAATCGTGTGATATCTGCTGTAATCACTCATTCATTCCCTTCCTTTACAAAAAAGTTTCTATATTTTGTTTACCTGCCTTGCCACATCCAAAGACCAACACTCTGATGAGTTCACTTCCTGCATGTTACAACATAAATCTTTAATGTATTTACCTCAAAGTTTCACTAGGGTCATGGTACAAACTCATATTTAATAATGTTGTGAATTAATACATACTATGTTTACCTACAATCTGGTTTGGTGTAATTATTTAAGCATTATTTATTTAAAGTGCATGAATGAAAATGAGAGTCATATGAAGGCAGATTTACAGAAAATCTATTGCTCATATTACACTAGTTTTATGTCCTAAATCAACTCAAATACGTGTATCTCTGACAGCTTATGCTAGAAAAAAATAGGTTAATTTTAAACACATCAGGTATGTAAATATTTCTCAGCATTTCACATTTTCCTTCAATTAACCAATGCGGATCTTTGCCTGAACTTCCTGTCTTTCACACTCCCAACAGTCCCTTCCACTGTGAGCCTGTGTCTGGTTTGTATCACTGACTATATCCTGTTATTCAGTGCTCACATATGGATCTACTACATCTGGCTATTTGGCTATTTTGCAGGAAACCAGATGAAATCTAACTCTGTATTATATGAGATTATTATGAGTGTCCACTCTAGTAATTATTTGTTTTTTTTATTTTCAATTAACTGTTAAATTGGAATGGCCCAAGCAACCCTTTCAGCCACAATCTGAGTTAAGACACATAAAATAATAACAAACAACTTTACAAGAAACTTGGAACAGGCAACTCAGATATCGGATACATGCTCAGTTACTCATGGACTGTAAAGCTGCAAGAAATTTAAATACAGACAATGACACCTGTACAATAAAACAATAAAATTCAGAAAAACAGTTTTGAGCAATCAAGTACCAAATATAGAGCACTTTCAGACATATCTAAGCAGGAAAACAACGTTTGTTAATAGTCTGAAAAATCAGCTCATTTGGGTGTAAATACATACACATAATTAAGTCTTTCAGTGATGCTAAATACATATATCTACCATGGGAATCTGTCATACAATTATTGTGTAACAAATGCAACTACAGCTTTTGAATAAATGTTCCAAGAGTTTGGAATTGAATAATGTGTAGTCTTCTTCATTCAAAGCAAGCTCAATGAATCGTGACATGCACTTACAGAAACAAATAACCACTTGATTATGACTGAGCAAACACAAACATAATTATCTGTAATACAAGGATCTTAATATGCTTCATGTATTGCCAGTTACAAACAGATAAATGAGGTTTGGTAGCAAACCAATTTTTCCTGGGACATCTTCAGAGTGGGGTTAGTTAATATTAGCAGGAGTAAAGAGAGAGGGAAGAAAGGGTTAATTTGTAAGGGATAATTGGGAAGAAATGAGGTATGGGCAGGGTGGGGCTTAAGGGATTTATGCAAGTGTAACTGGGTAAGAAATCACATTTTGGCGTGAGGGGGCAGGAGGAGACATATAGAAGTTTACTGATTTCTTAACAGCAGTTACTAGCAGAGTCACAAGAGGTTTAAGGGATACTGTTCACTTATACAGTTATATAAAAAAAAAAGAGAGAGAAATTTAGTGAAATAATATGGTTACTTCAAATGTCTTTGTGTACTGCAGTTGATTTACATTTCTCTTTCCTTGCAGATGGTGTTACCCTGGGTTTCAGTTACTGGAGTGTTATGCAATGGGGGCACAGAAGATGTCAACGTAGAGCTCATATCAGCAGGAGGGCTGAAAGAAATGCTCTCCTCAGAGGACTGATGTTGATGCAAGAGTTTTCTGTTGTTAGAGCTGTACAGAGGGAGGTCACTGGTAATGATTCATTTTACCTGTTCATTTGGTGTGTGTGTGTTGAGCACTATGTGAGCACTGTGGGGACTAGTAAGCCCAGTGAAGTAGGTTAGTTTTAATTATGGGGAGGTTGGGGCCATCCACAGGTGGGGTAGGACATTCCTGAAGGTAGCGAGGGGAGCATTTATACCTTTGCTTACTGTTGGAATGGGAGGGAAGTAGAAGTAGAAGAATATGGGGACAGTCATTACTGTGGTTGGGCTGGATTTTGGAGCTTGTTGACTTGAATAGTTGGGCTTGTCTCACACTGCAGTGAAAGGGGGTCTTATGACCTATTGAAAAGGGGTGTGTGTGGAAGGGGAAAGACAAGGATATGCAATTCATTGATGGGATGGGGGTTCATCTACTGGAATTAGGAGGTTTAAACAAATTAAGGTTTGAGGTTTTTGCTTCCTACCTTTCACATGAGGGGATCTATGGTGTTACATTTATTTAGGTGCTAGGTAATGTATGGTAGTTCAGTTGGGTATGTATTCAGCAGTACAAGTGACAGGTCCTGAATTTTGGGGGTTAATTTGTTATGTGGTTAATACATGGGCTTTTCTTAGGTGCTTCATATAACAATGTGTAAGCCTTTTTTTTCAGGTGCTCCTTTAGGGTAGTAATAGTTCATAGGGGTCGGGATCACTGTGGCTGCAGGTGCTTGAGGTAAATTGGGGGCATGGTGAGGCAGATGTTTAGTTTTCACGAGGGGGGATTTTGGGTAGCACATATGTGGGGGTAGAGTTACAATAGTTGAGTGGCTTTTGGGGGTTGGGGTGAAGTACTGGTTGGGGTAATGTAGGGGCAAGGGAGGAGGAGGAGGTTGTTGGGGGCAGAGAAAGGCATGGTATGCATCACTTAGGGAGAGTTTAGGGTTTCCACTGGTGGGGCAGAGTCGAAGCAATGACACGAGCATAGGGAGTTACTAGACTAATGGCTCCAAGGTGCTGACAATCTAGCAAGTTCAGCCTTTACTCTCATTGGAGTCCTTGTTGCCCTTATACAAGAGGGACAGGGGTGGGGGCCCCTGGGGTGAATTATAGCTACTTATTCAGTTGTTCAAATCGTGTTTGGATAGGGCCAATGAGGTGTTTTGCTTGAGTGGGGTTTATTCCAAAGGAGGGTATCTTCTGTGGACAAATCTGTCCTTCAATCAGGTTCTACTAATGTTACACACCAGATATGGTCTTTAGACTGCGTACTACGGGTACAAATTGACTTACACATTGGGCTGATGGGAGATGATTCGGTATATGTTTGATAGGAGTATATAAGCTTTGATGGAGCATTCTGGGTACGTGAGTTTTGAAGATATGTGAGGAACTGCATGCCACGTTGGCTACACAGAAGCTACTAGGATTAAGCAAAGGCTTGGTTTTGTGACTCCTTGCATACATAGCTCAGGTTACTGCATTACCAGATATAGGAGTAACAAATGGGAAGTAGGATTTGAAGAGTTGGTTAAGGAGGATTGGTTAAAAAGCTGGGTTTCAGGATCTTGGGTGCCTGATGGCTAAATTGGTTGTGCAGTTGGTTGTGGGATGGAGTTTTGATTGGAAAGCTTTGATTATTTCTCTGGTTTGGGGACAACATTAATCAGTTCAGTAGGTCAAGGAGGAGTTAGCTGTGAGTACTAATAGTTACATGGGGGTTGTGAGGGATGGGATTTAATCCTGGCTGGCGGTTAATGGGTTTGAAAGGTTGAGGTAGGATTGACAGAAATTGGCTATTGGCAGGTTTGCTTGGGTGATGAGGCTTGGATTTGGCAATGGTGGTATTGGGTTACAGTTCATGTGGCATTTCCTTTTATGGATGTGATGAAATCATTCAAAGGGTGATGGTTGGTCAGCAAATGCTATGATGTTAGTGAATGTTTCCTTGTTTATATTTTGGTAGTAGGTGTTGGTGGGATTATTATTATATTGATTGAAAGGAAGTTTTTTTTTCAATTAATAGATACATTCGGCAGTAAAATGGGGCAGTTAGGCTTGATGGTGCAATTCGTCTTGCATGGTTTTGCATGGCATGAGAATGTTAGTATTTGGTGCATTTGGCAGGTAATGACCTGGTGATGGAGCTTGGGGTGAGGAGAACAGGTTAGAGGGGATGGAGTACACCAAATTATGTTTGGCCTAATGAATTAAGAGTGGTTAGGTTGCTGAAAGTTTATTGGACAGAGGGGGAACAGCCTTGCTAGCCTCCTGGGTAGAGAAGAGGGACAGGTGTGCCCTTTTCTGTTCCCTTTCTGGTTTTGGATGATCATTTCAATGAATTGAGAAAGGAAAGTAAGTATTTGAAGGTGGTTCGATACATAAGCAAGCAGGGATAAGGACACTGCTTATTTGGTTGGATGTTAATTCAGTAAGTGGTAAATAAAGTAAGTAATGGGACGCTGCTTCATAAGTAAAGTAAGTGGGATGTGCAATTCAATAAATGGTAAATGAAGTGAGTAGTGGGACGCTGCTTCATAAGTAAAACAAGTGGGATGTGCAATTCAATTAATGGTAAATGAAGTGAGTAGTGGGACGCTGCTTCATAAGTAAAATAAGTGGGATGTGCAATTCAATAAATGGTCAATGAAGTGAGTAGTGGGACGCTGCTTCATAAGTAAAACAAGTGGGATGTGCAATTCAATAAATGGTAAATGAAGTGAGTAGTGGGACGCTGTCTCATAAGTAAAACAAGTGGGATGTGCAATTCAATAAATGGTAAAGGAAGTGAGTAGTGGGATGCTGCTTCATAAGTAAAACAAGTGGGATGTGCAATTCAATAAATGGTAAATGAAGTGAGTAGTGGGATGCTGCTTCATAAGTAAAACAAGTGGGATGTGCAATTCAATAAATGGTAAATGAAGTGAGTAGTGGAACGCTGTCTCATAAGTAAAACAAGTGGGATGTGCAATTCAATAAATGGTAAAGGAAGTGAGTAGTGGGACGCTGTCTCATAAGTAAAACAAGTGGGATGTGCAATTCAATAAATGGTAAAGGAAGTGAGTAGTGGGACGCTGCTTCATAAGTAAAACAAGTGGGATGTGCAATTCAATAAATGGTAAATGAAGTGAGTAGTGGGACGCTGTCTCATAAGTAAAACAAGTGGGATGTGCAATTCAATAAATGGTAAAGGAAGTGAGTAGTGGGACGCTGCTTCATAAGTAAAACAAGTGGGATGTGCAATTCAATAAATGGTAAATGAAGTGAGTAGTGGGACGCTGTCTCATAAGTAAAACAAGTGGGATGTGCAATTCAATAAATGGCAAATGAAGTGAGTAGTGGGACGTTGCTTCATAAGTAAAACAAGTGGGATGTGCAATTCAATAAATGGTAAATGAAGTGAGTAGTGGGACGCTGCTTCATAAGTAAAACAAGTGGGATGTGCAATTCAATAAATGGTAAATGAAGTGAGTAGTGGGACGCTGTCTCATAAGTAAAACAAGTGGGATGTGCAATTCAATAAATGGTAAAGGAAGTGAGTAGTGGAACGCTGTCTCATAAGTAAACCAAGTGGGATGAGCAATTCAATAAATGGTAAAGGAAGTGAGTAGTGGAACGCTGCTTCATAAGTAAAACAAGTGGGATGTGCAATTCAATAAATGGTAAATGAAGTGAGTAGTGGGACGCTGCTTCATAAGTAAAACAAGTGGATGTGCAATTCAATAAATGGTAAAGGAAGTGAGTAGTGGGACGCTGCTTCATAAGTAAAACAAGTGGATGTGCAATTCAATAAATGGTAAAGGAAGTGAGTAGTGGGATGCTGCTTCATAAGTAAAACAAGTGGAATGTGCAATTCAATAAATGGTAAATGAAGTGAGTAGTGGGACGCTGCTTCATAAGTGAGTTGGAGGTATGGATTCTGCTTACTGAGTAAGGATGAGCAAAGTCACATTGTCCTGATTAATTTTACATGTATGGGGATGTTTGAATTCAATCAGATATACTGTGTTTCATTCGTAAGTAATAAATATTTGATAACAAAGTTATGTTTATGAAAGTTTAATAAAGGTCGTCAAATGTCATTCTGTGTGATGTGTTTATTGAAGGGGACCAGGACAAAAAGTGTAGGATCAGTAAGCATTCATAGTTTTTGCAATACATAACAGTTTGATTATTATCACACAGTTCTTCACAGTAGCTGGAGCTTTAGCTGCTCCAATGTCCTAGAAGATACGAGCACAAAAAGCAGTAAGACACAACGCCATCCCACAGGCAGTAGCCTGAAGCAAACTGTACGTTCGATCCTCTAACAGTTTAAAAGCGTAATACATTTTGCACTGACAAACACACAAAAAGGAAGTATGGTAGTGTACAGTGCATTACCACTTTCACAATTACTTCAGATTCACAACATTGTTTTGTGACGACTGCTGTTTATGCTCTAGCATAAGATGAGCATAACAGTGAAGACCGGGGCTTAATAAACTTTTCTTAAGTACCGTTTTTATGTCAGAAAGTCATTTAACATCTCTAGAGTAGCTAGGGTTGGGGAAGGGGCAGCCTTTTCATTTTTTTTCTATTTATGTTGTCAGAACAACTTACTTTCTTGTTGTTCTCAGTCTTCATATCAAAGGTTAGGATGGGGTACCAGAACAGCTAGCTAGACAGCTGCTTAACATAGTTGTTTTTTTCCTCAATGTTGGAGCATAAGTGTTGTGTTTAATGTACTATAAGATATTCTAAAGGGATGCTGTCCAATTTCTAGACATTTTAATTGTAGTGTCTCAAATATATTCTAATAAGACGATAAGATATCATTTTCAATTACTTGCATTGTTACTGCACCAAGTTACCTAAACTATAGTTAGTAACACCTGCCATAAAATAGGGTATGCTTTTTCAACTACCAGTTATTGTAAATAAAAGTGTCTCAGAATAGTTACTTTTTTATGTAGTATTCCAGTATTTTGAAGGCCATAACTGACTCGTTGCATGAGTAATAACCTCTAAGCTGAAACAATAAAGATAAAAAGAAACGGAAATGACAAATGAAATTACTCTTTGTAAGTTCTTCAATGTAAATAGATCTGGCCAGATAAAAAACGAATTATGGAAAGGTGAAAAAAATGTTTTCCTCCAACACTATTATCTTGCTGTTGTTACATGGCCTTTTCTTTTTATTACTTCTTGCCTCATCCCTTGGAAACATTGCTTATACTAATGCTGCAGAAAAACAAATGTTACAGAATATTCCAGATTTTTCTTGCTGCAAGTTCCTGCTTCTATTTATTTTACTGAAGGATTGGTGTAATGACCACTTATTTACTACAGCTTCATCACACATATACTGATCTCACTACAGTTTGGTTACTTATTCAGGTCATTTGCATTTTGTAAACTAGCTTAACCTCACAACAGACTGTTAATCTTTGCATAATATATGGTGAAGCTTTGTTGTAAATTTTGTATCATTCCATTGCTAGGTCTTTTTTTATTTCCCTTTTTAACAACTGAGAAGAAACCTTTCCTGGTCCATTGTGCTTCAGTGGGCTTCTAATATAAAAGTTAAACTCAGCAAATAAATCAGGTGGTTGTAAATATCATAAATCAAAAATTCATTAGCCCAAGTGTTTCCTCTATTACCGCTGTCATCACTATACCTTGAATGCAGCCTACATCCCATGTTCATCGCACATGGCTCATGTACCACGTAGAAATCTTAGACTTGCCCCTGCATACAAGTAGCGTTCCTTGAATAACAGAATAACACTGAGTGACAACACAAAAACAGAAGAGAATGGGACCTATTTTCCACATATTTTTTTCACTGTGTAGGAAATTACATAAATAATGTGACGGTCATCCTTCTAAACAATGACTTCATTATTTTACAGTACAACTACTGTTAGCTAGAGAACTGCAGTCACATAAAGCCAGTACCCAGTGAAGGTCAACATAGTACAGACAAAAGATTTCTGTGAGGGTGTCACAGTTCAAATGAAGTATCAGCCTCCTCTGCAAATGTTGGATAACAGTGAAAAGAAACAAAAAAGTGTTATTTAGCAAAAGAGAAAAAACAGTCTTCATTAAGCAACATACCAATGTGGAAAGGTATTATTTCCACTCTGGAAGGTCTGCTAAACAATATAGTCTATTACACTTTTCTGCAGTTTTTATTTTTAGGAACAATTTATTTTTCCAGTTAATTTTCTGAGTACAATGAAGCCTTTGTGAGAATTTGGTGTTAATCAGTATACACACGTCCTGGGGTCTTTAAGACACACTGTTTCTGCCAATAGGCACACTTCACTGTGATTTGTAATTTCAAGCACAACTGCAAATGGCACGTGGTGACAAGTTTTTTTGGTGCAGCTACACATTACCATATCAACACAATATATGCAAGGCCTTATTGATAGAGACACTATCCAGTCCAAAAAGTGATCCTTATCAAACACAAAAATTGCATAGCTTACTATTACCTTTTAAAACATTCACAATAGAAATCATCAAAGTGAAAAACAACAGAAAAATATGAAATCTTTTATTTTCATATTTAATTAAGCAGGTGGGTAGAATGGAATAAAAGAGCCCTTATTCTAACCACAGCCACATTACAGAAATCATTTACAACTTGCATAGGTAACTCAGCTAAACAGATTATGCATAAAATCAATCTTATATATGTAAATATATATGAGAATTATAACACATCACTGAGTATTTATTTAACAACCTTTAGCATACATTGTATATCATGCTGTACTAATTACTTACATCAGTATTTACTTAATAACCATGAATCACAATTTGCATATCACATAATGCACTAGATATAAGTCCTCATCTGTCAGTATATGTTTGATCTCTGTAGGAGAATTATGCATAACAATTTGGTCTCTTGCTCACTATTTATCCTTTTTG
Source organism: Protopterus annectens (assembly GCF_019279795.1). NCBI lineage: Eukaryota > Metazoa > Chordata > Ceratodontiformes > Protopteridae > Protopterus > Protopterus annectens. The sequence goes on along the minus strand of NC_056729.1, from coordinate 1,349,460,579 downwards.
TGTTTCTTGTATTTATGTTCATGGCCTAGTGCATGGGATGTGACTGAAAAGGATGTCTTGGGCTAGTTCAGGTATCTGGTTACCAACTGAATACTGTAACAGAGAGCATTAATAAGAGGTGGGGGCATATATGCTTCTATGCATGTCTCTAGCAAGTCCTTTTCACACCCTCTTGCACAACCATATGACATCATCCAGTCACCAGGATGCATTAGCTCTTCCTTTAACAAACATTTTTCCAGCATTGCACATACCTCTCAACTGTACAGATTTTCGCAGAATGTCCAGATTTTTGCCATCTATTTTTGATCCATTATTAATAAATTTGTGTTTTTTTGGCAAATTAGTGGCACATCATTAAGACTGGCATTAGAAAATAATGACCGACATTTCAGTTTCAGACTTCTTACCCTTCATAAAATTCATGTTAATGCAAAACCTGTTAGTCTATCAACTTTCTAAGTTTGTAAGAGCAATATTTAAAAATTGCCCCTATTTCTGGGCCTTTGTCCCACTTTTATAGGTTCATAGGTAAGTACTAGGCTATTGGCCCTAGGGGCCTATATAAGCCTAGCCAAAAAGGTACCCTGGCCACCCAGGAAAATTATTTTCATGTGCCCCTGTTGAGCAGAGCCACAGAGGTGATCCCCGGGGTGAATTTCCTATTTCCCATCCAGTCATCAAGATTTTTCTTGAAGAGTGCTAATGAGGAGCTTTGTTTGATACAGATAGGTAGTTTGTTCCAGAGTATGGGAAGACTCTGGGACAGGAATCTATCCCTCCAGCATGTTCTGTTTATTGTGGTGACAAGGTTTAGGTCCCTAGAGCATGTAGCATGGAGGGATTGGGATTTCTTTAAGTGGAGCATGTCCAACAGCTCTGGGTTTGACATAGCTTTGTATGTTAGGCAGAGAATAGATGATATGCGACAGAGTAAAGCTGGAGTTTTTTTTAGACAGTCTGTGTAGGGCATCTGTTTGAGGCCAGTAATCCTCTTTGTGAGGTATTTCTGCGGCCTTTCCAGTTGTTTGTCCAGATTTCTTGCTCTAAGAAGTTGAGAGGTATGAAGACTACCAAACACAGTATGCCCACTATATACACCCCTAACCTGCAGGTTGTTAGCCATGAAACTGTCTTCCTGAATTTCATATACTGGCTCTACATATTGCATTTATGTTGCAAGGTGCTTGTAAGTCCTGCTGTACAAGCACTGTGTACAGTAAAACAAGCAGATTACATAACACTAATTATGAGACTTGCAACAATTAACATGTCATTCTAAATCACTATAGAATGTCAGCAAGCAAAAACACCTGCATACATATTCATTAAAGGTTAAGGCTGGAATTATGTAGAATTTGCATAAAACAGAGCAATCATTCCTGAAATCACATATGAAGGTTTTATACAATATATTTAATTTGTACAGTACATAAATATATATACAATTTACAGCATACTATATATATCTTAAAACTTCGAATGTTCTAATATCGACCCCCTATTCAGCGAACGCTTAAAATATCTAACATGCAGAATAGCGAATTTTTTCCCAGAGAAAAAATTTGCTGTTCCGAAACACATACACACAACACAAGCACACCAAAAAAACAGCAATCCACACACACATATGCTTAAAATCCTACATCTAACCCTACACTAAACTGTACATACACTACTATCTATCCACTTACCTTAACCCAAACCCTAACCCTAAGATCCGTCACTATCGCACACTCACCTCACCCATGCCCTAACTCACCTACCCCACCCTAATCCTAACATCCGTCACAATCGCACACTTACCTGAACCGTGCCCTAACCCTAACTCACCTAACCAGCATCCTAACCCTCACGTCCACACAATCGCACACTTACCTGAACCTGACCTGTAATTTTTCACCACAGTGCTGAAAACAGCGAAGCAACAGAAACGGCCAACTGAATTCTTTCCCTATCAATATTAGAACATTCGAAGTTTTAAGACTTCGATGGTCTACTATAGACATATATATATATATATATATATATATATATATATATATATATATATATATATATATATGTGTGTGTGTGTGTGTGTGTGTGTGTGTGTAAAATATACACAATTTTATTATATATGCATTAAGAGGTCTTAAAATGCATCAAATCTGTATAAATTGTTACTACAATTAATTTAGATTACATACTCCCTCATAATTCATTCTTAGCTCAGATTGATTGCATAGATAACAATTCTTCCAGTGTCCCTTGTATTAACAAAATGATTACTGTATATAATTATACTACATACATATGTATTCACCAGAAAAGTCCTCTACTGTGCTGAACACTTTAATCATTTTCTATACCTTATGTGACTTGGGTCATGACTAAAAAAAGGTCCCTATACCCATAGCCGGCCTTAGGCATAGGCCAACTAGCCGGCCTCCTTGGGTGCCGGTCTAGTAGGGGTGCTTTTCCAGTATTTATTTGCTGTAGGTAGACCAGGATGGGGGCACCAGGTGTTGTGGTGGGGGTGCCATGAAGCCCTTTTTTAGGGCACCAATTGACCTAAGGCCGCACATCAACTTGGTTAACAAATCTAAAATAAACTAGTCTATAATTAAACAAATTAATTGATACATAAATAAAGACAAATAAAAAATCATGCCAGGCACAGGCATGTGTTTCACTTTATCAGACCTTTTCATCGTACATAGATACTTCTGACTCAAGTCCAGGAACAGGTGCTTATAGCACAAATGTTACCTATACATACAAGTACCTCAAAGCATATCTGCAAGAAGCAAACATAAACCCAGTACTTGAAGTGTAGTTAACAGAAAAGTTTCCTTTATTTCAAGATGATCTGTTTCAAGATGATCTGTAAACATTGCAGAAGGTCAGGCATTAAAAGCCACAATAAGCAATGCTGTTTATAAGGGGTAGTTTTTAGTTCTTATGACTATGTCTATTATAAGCATGAAGGGCTGACTGTGCCTTTACTGCGGTTTCTCTTTTTACAGTTTATAGAGCTAGATAAAGTAATGAGACTGTTCATTTAGGGGAGGTCTAAAGACTTCTGAAATAAACTGCAACAAGCTCTTGGTGACAATGTTTTATGTGTCTGCATTTTATTGCACATTTTGCTGAACACAGCTATGTATTGATCAAATATAAATTGCATGACGTCAGCATTTTGTATACTTTGCTAGTCCCCCGCCAAAAAAAAAAAAAAAAAAAAAAATGACCATATCCCATGTTCAACACCCCCCCCCCTTAATATTCAAGCATATGCACAAAAAAGGAAAACCTAAGACAGTTAAAACAAACAAAACCAAAACAGAAACAACACATTCCTAGAAAACAGCTGGCTCATTACCAAGCCAGATATCAAACATAACAGTGGATTATCTAAAACTCTACTTAACTCAGTAATGATTGCCAAATATTGTTGTGAACAGCTTATAGATTGAAAATGGGAAACTATACAATAAAACAAAGTGCAAAGCTAAGAAAGCCACTTAATAACAACATCAACAGAGTTAGATGAAGGTTCTCTGTTATAATAAAAATAACATGACGGTCCCTTTTTCCATATCACCTTAAATCATATTTGCCAGATAGCAGAAAGGGTAGACAGTTTGTTCATGGGTAGAATGCAAAGTGTTACCTGCCACAGAGAGTTCTAAGCATACCTCTAAGGATATCATTACTGACAATGCATCACTGCTGTTTTACAATGTAAATGTTCCAGATACTGGGCTCTTCCCCAGTTCAAGTTCCCCAGACAGCAATTTCTTTGACAAACAGCTCCCTCCCACTGTCACTGATATATAGTATGCAGTATATATATATATATATATATATATATATATATATATATATATATATATATATATCAGTGACAGTGATATACATTATGCAGTATGCTGTGTTATGGTTCAAAAGTTTCAATGAACATGGACATCTTCTGTTACAATTATGTAGACAATCAGAGAATACTTGGTGAAAACACCACAATCCTGAAATATGCCTCAGTAGAACGAGTGACAGCTTTGTTTGTTCTGTGTTTGCATTGTGTATTCAAAGTAATGGTGGAGCTCAAAGAAATATCACAGGAAAGGAATATCAGAGTTCATTTTATACAACAGTATAGACATTCACATAGATAACCCTGAGGTGCTTCTGGCAGTGCAAAATCGCATGGAACATATCACATGCTCATGAAGAAGAAATCTTGTTGTTCATTTTAGCTACATTTACATTTTTAGCTGTACCAGAAACACACACACACACACACACACACACACACACACACACACACACACACATAAAGCCAGATGGAATTGTTTAAATAAAATGCTGATGTGTGCCCATCTTATACATATGAGACAGGCATACAGATAGAAATACATAAATTTAAAATCCATTTGAAAGCGTACAGTCACAAAGAACATCAGGTCCATTCCTGCCATGACAACAAAACCTCAATATTTGAAAAAAAACAGGGAGAAAGTCCTCATAACATTAATCCACTGCTTTTATTCTCTGCAGCAGCACAAGACAGATGAAGAGACAAAATAGCACTGTTACTATATGTTACTGCCATCTATCTTCCCATTGCAAATAATGAATAACAGTATGAGTGCTTGTCTAGAGTGTTGGTCATACAAATTTCCCTCATTTACTGTTTTCAAATGAACAAATCAAGAAAAGAGATACTGTAGCCTTGCTGTTTAAAGCTAACATCCCTGGGTTTGTAAATTGATTGGGGGAGGGTATGACTCACAACTGTTCATACCAGAACTAAGGCCAAGAGACGGTTGAAATAATCATGGAAAAAACATACAGCATCTTGCACTGTTCTTTTTAAAGCAAAACATTTAGTTATACATGAAGTAAATATAATATTCGTATTACTTGAAGGTCCTGTGAGAACTAGGGTTTGATCAGTATTAATAAAGTGAATCATTCTGACGTCTAGAACAAATCCCACAGCACTACAATAAACAAACGAGTGAAGAATGTGAAATCTGTAAGCATTGCTTTTCTATTTGTGTCCATACATCATATTTTAAAAATAAAAAGAGCAGTAAATCTGATTTGCAAAATGTTTTAAGAGAAATGGACTGCAAATGACTGATGTTTGAAATTACACTATCATTCATTTAAAAATAAACCTTAAAGTCGTAAAGCAGTTTTCAGACAAAAGAGTCAATGAGAAATGCCTTATCAGACAATAACCTTTAATGTTTTCTACCATGAAAGCTCCTTTCTGTGAGATTGGTGTACACTGAACACTTTACAGCCTATGCTACCAAAATGCATCCTTTGGAACAAACAAATGTCACTTCAGTCTACAATCTACACATTGCTAAAACAGATTTAGAGGCAAAGTACAAAGCTTACCGCTGGAACACGATAAAAACATGTCAGTCCGCATCTTTTAGAGGAACAGCCCCCACTGAACACACTGTGGATCGACACAGCTAACAGCTTGAATTTGCTTTTTTAACGTTAATTCCTTTTATAAGACAGTCAGATCCTTAATGCTCTGAAGTTAAATTAATGTCTTTCACCTAGGATTCTATTGCCTCGAGCTCTGCTTTCTGGTGTTCATGATCTCATCTTTCCATCAGAGAGACTTGCCTGTACAGTCCTGCACTGTTTCACCATTCTGCCTTTTCAAACACTGACAGACAAGTACTCTCCACTTGGAACAGTTGGCAGTTTGGCTCTCAGCCCCCTTTCTTGGTAGAAGGAAAAGACTTGCTTGTGCTAGAAAAGCAGACAGAAATCTGCTGTGATGTGAAGCTCAGCGGCTGACCAGTGCTCTGTCTCCCACTGGCAGATGGGGCTCGGCTAAAAGAAACACTCCAGGGAAAAGGGAAACTTCATTTAATGACAAGCAATCAAAGAGCTGCCTGAGCTCAGAACAGGGACACGCCTCCTGTATACTAGCCACTTCTATGCAGGGATTTCTTGTCTGCATCTAATCATTTTGAAAAGAAACAATATTCTATACAAACTGTAAAAAGATTCACTTTCCACTGCAGTTAATTTTAGTCATGTTTTCAGTTCTACTCCTCTCCATATCTGAAAATATAAAAGTCTTTCCTTTTTGTATGGGTTGACTCTTTTTCAAATGCATGGTTTTAGCAGATATTTTTAAAAAGAAAAATGGCAGAATGATGTCATTAAAGAAATATCCTATGTTGACTTGAACTGTAGTTTTGGTTCTGTGACTGTATTTGAATGATACTCAACCAAGAACAGCAACTCAGGTCTAAGACGGAGATATCAAACATCAAAGATGTTAACAGACAAATCTGTAATTATATAGTAGCTCAGAAGCAGATGTGGAAAGCTCTTATCTATGATGCTGGTGACTCAGGTTCAATTACTGATTGGCCTGGACACCAGATGGTTAGTTATAGAAGGTGCATTCAACAACTGGAGGCTTTACCAGCAGACATCCACCCATCCACAACCTTTTTTTTCCCATTTTTGCACATGGGGTTGGAGTGACACTTCAACAGTGACAATCATTTAGAGCCAAAGTTTACACCGGCAGGTGGCTAGCCCTGCCATGCTCATTCTTACACACTACTCACTTACACCAATGGCAAGATTAGAGTGTCCAGTCCACCTGCTGCATGTCTTTGGAATGGTGGAGGAAACCAGACCACCTGGAGGAAATCCATGTGAACACAAGGAGGACATGCAGACTCCACACAAAAGACACCCCAGCTGAGAATCGAACTGGGGACCCTCTTGCTGTGAGGCGACAACACAGTAATTTTATTTTAATTATGTATGCATGCATGTATGCATTTATTTATTCACTATTTCTTTGCTTGCATTTATTGGAAAGGTCAACCAACCTGAACAGGGAGACCCTGTCAGACTTCTGTAGTGAGAAAATTGTGCATAAGTTTTCAGCATATATTTATTTTACTTACTGGGTAGGTGGTTACCCCTCCCACCTACTGGATTTTTCAGCTAAGACAAAATAGGTCAAAATAAGATGCAGCAACTATGTATCATGTTCCATTTGCAACAAAGTACAAATAGATGCAATTACATATACACCAGATGATATCATAGCAAGTCGTGCCACAGGATATGGGAACATGCGTAGGGCATAACCAAAGAAGACCTGTGTCTTATAGTACTGAGGTAATTACCACTGTGTCATGCATGTAGATGCAACTACATATGCACCAGATGATATCATAGCAAGCCGTGCCACAGGATATGGGAACATGGCTAGGGCATAACCAAAGAAGACCTATGTCTTATAGTACTGAGGTAATTACCACTGTGTCATGCATTTTGTTATTTGTAAATGGGAAGAAACTGCTACACAAATTCCTTTAGGTTACCTGATATCATCTTAGGCTATGTTAGGCAAAAATAATAGAAAAGTGGCACACACATATAAACACAAACATATGCAATATATGAACTCAGCATATCAGCTGATCTGCGGTAAGGTCCCCTGTTATGACTGAGTATTGGCATTCCCTGTTCTGATATCTCCAGCTTGGCATTGTTCATGAAAGATCCAGCTCCCATGCTCTGAGATATGTGCATCACCTGCCATACCATAGGATGGTGCATTCAGCCATTGCAGTCCCCAGTTCAACCCACACATTAAGCAAGCACACCTGAAAGAAAGACATAATCAAGAAAGTCCGTCCTCTGCTACTGTGTGTAGGAGCTATCCAGACACACTGGTGTAGTAAGAAAATGATAACCATCCACTATACATGGCCTTCCTGAAGATCAGCCGATACAGTATGTGCATATCAGTTATACTAGTTACCAAGAAACACAATCAGTAAAAATAAACCACTTTGAAGATAGGAACCAGAAGAAGGGCTAAAGGCAAGAGTTCAAAAGCTCAAAGCCTAAAGCACTGAGGTATTAAAGGGGAATCTGTCCACTGAAATCACACTTCTAGAATTAATGCTTCATAAAGGTATGAAATGGTACTCATATGGATGTGGTGCAAATGTCATCAATGGACACATTTTTGAAACAGACACTAGGAGAAACCAACCCCCTAACTGACTAATTAAAAGCAATAGCCAAAGTAAGATTTGAAGATTGATGACAAAAGACAATGCAGTTAGCAGTCCGCTTGGATAAGGCTTGCTTAGAAACAGCAAGACTCTCCTTATCAGAAGCAAAAGAAACAACCATTTGGCCTGTCCTCCTAAACATTTTCACACCTGTCTAGTCAAAGCTGAGCTGATGGTGTACATCAAGCCTAAGAAGAGCTTTTTCTTGCCTGGATTCAGCTTCCAGAATAAAAATTGATAGATGAGTATACTGATTTATGTTTTTTAGAAGAACTACACGTTATTCATAAGAAACTAAATTCATGTAAGGACCTACAACTCTGAGATCCTATATGCAGAAGAAATTACTACCACAAATAGTATGTTACAAGAGAATAACTGCATATCCGCTGAATGAGACAATTTAATCATGCTAAAAGGGGATGGGAAAAGATACATAACCTTCTTAAGAAACACCTTGACCAATCAGTGCATGGACTACAGTTTTGTCTACATAATAAAATGAAGCATGAGAATAGCCAAAGCATGTACAGTGCGTTAACCAAGACCCACGTCAGACAGGTAGAGTGAAGCAGAATATGACCACCTGAAGATTACACTAATGATGTGTTGTCCAATACCTTTCCAGGTGTATGCAAAATGCCTCCAGTTCAGCATAACAATTTTGACAGGTGAAAGGTCTTCTGGTAACATCATTCACCTTTGAGGCTTCAGCAGGAAGATCAGATAGAAGCAAATAAAAGATGGGAGCACATAAATTAAAGGAGCAGCCATGCATTGGCAAGTATTGGGATAGTTTCACATTCTGATAGAGACCCAAAGGCTTAAATCTGACTCTTCTCAATCACCAGATGGTAGCAGTGATGAGTTTTGCTCATTCATCCCTGAATTTTGTTAGCGGGAATGGAATCATTGGGAACGGAAGAAAGGTGTACAGGAATCTTCTGCCACAGAAGGAAGAATATAACCACTTATCAACTTCACCTTACCCTGACAGACCAGTCAGAACTGAGGGAGATATGAATTCTTCCAGAAGTAGTACAGACAGCTAACTGGAAACCTTCAGTAGCAGTCATTTTTTTGGTTAGTTTACTGAAAAGTTGATTCCACAAAATGAGTCTCTTCAAATAGGGATTACTCTTTACCTTCAAGGCATAATGATCCCAGTGTTGATAACAGCATAAGTGTGGGTATAAGGGGTATAGCCTCCAGAATGAGTATGTGGAGACTTTGTACAGTCTTCAGAATGAGGCTGAAGAGATCCCAGTGTTGATTACAGCATAAGTGTGGCTATAAGGGGTGTAGCCTCCAGAATAAGGATATGAAGACTCTGTACAGTCTCCAGAATAAGGCAGTACAGATCCCAGTGCTGATTACAGCATAAGTGTGGGCATAAGGGGTATAGCTTCCAGAAAGTGGGTGTGAAAACATTGTACAGCCTCCAGAATGAGGTTGTGGAGATCCCAGTGCTGATTACAGCATAGGTGTAAGTATAAGGGGTGTAGCTTCCAGAAAGAGGGTGTGGAGACACTGCACAGACTCCAGAATGAGGTTGTGGAGATCCCAGTGTTGATTACAGCATAAGTGTGGGTATAAGGGGTCTAGCTTACAGAAAGAGGATGTGAAGACTTTGTACAGCTTCCAGAATGAGGTTCTGGAGATCCCAGTGTTGATTACAGCATAAGTGTGGGTATAAGAGGTATAGCCTCCAGAAAGAGGGTGTAGAGACTTTGCTCATCACAAAATTAGTCACTTTTTTAGGATCATGTTATTCTATATGATGACCAGGTCAATTGCCCACACACCATTTCAAGAAAATTGTATCCAGATAAGTCTCCTTTACCTTACTTAACTTTGGAAACAGAGCTTTGGCTGAGGGGATCTATTATCATTTTCACTTCCTCCAGAACGTGAAAGGCCCATGACAAAAATGTCCTGGTATATAATCCAATGCCAGATTCACACCATGTCTTTTCTCAGAGCATCATAAAAGCATGCCACCTTGTTTGTTCATATACAACAGCACAGTCTATTTTTTTTATCCAAAGCAGGAGATGTCCAGAGCATGAAAGGTGACGAAATCTATTCTTTGCTTGAACAGGTTTATGAAAAGTACATTACTTGGAGGTGTTATTTTCTCTGCAGTGAGTCTGGATGAACAAAATTTAGTCTCACAAAAAAAAAATATATATATCCTCAAGAGCCAGTGACAGTGGGCTAACACCATCAGAAGGGATGTGAAGGTATGATTATTTTGCATGCCCTAACACCTCTTTTGCCACTTCAAACTCACTCATCTGTAGATGAGCACAACCATGGAGGTAGGGGTCACCACAAGTCTTTTTTCCTGAATCAGGACAGATCATTGGAAACACAACTTTTCAAAACAGGACAATATAACAACGCATTTTAAAGGCTTAAAACCTTACAGGAAAGCACTTTAGGGGCTCCCTATTTAAAAGTCAGCACTCAAAATGCAAAGTGCTGACATGAAGAAAAAAAATGAAAATCCAGGAGAACAGCGAATCCCAAAGACCACTCTTCTCCTTCGAACTTCTTTTTTCAGGTGAGCAAGCCCCCAAACCCCCTGACCTATTATATAGCAACACTGAGACTGACATTCCTTGGAGAAAAGGGAATATTTTGGGAAATGGCCGTCTCAGACCTGGCATATGCAAGTCCATTTTTTACAGCCATTCAATCTCTGCATTTCAGGACTCATGCTAAAGGAGTCCCACCATTTCAAATAATTACAATTTTAGGGATTGTATTCTACTTTACACAAAATATGCCAATTATTATACCTCAAAAAGAAACAAGCTAATACTGACAAGTCCTCTCACAGTGAGTTGTGCTTACACCACAGTGTGCCTCTTCCTTTGCTTCTACACACTTATGAATTTTCCTCCAGGCCTCAGCCCACTCCTATTCTGTCAATATAAAGGAAATTCTCTGTGCTGGAGCTACAAAGAACTTCCCATGAGGACATACAGCCACAGAAGGAGTCAAACAAGTGCTACTATTAGGATGCCATTCCATGGGGCCACCTAGATCCAGTCCTCTAGGCAGCAAAACACAAATAATCAATTATCTTGTAAGGCATCACCACCACCATCACTACTACCATATTAATCAGTTTGGTAAACAGTCTAGGTACAGTGGATAGACCAAACAACACTTCATAGTCAAAGTAAAGACTACACACACTGGGAAGGAACCTCTTGTGACAGTCTATACAATGGCGATTCAAAAGATGTCTGTCAAACCCAGCAACATTTTCCAAGCATCCTGCAGTAGCACCGACGCTAAGTTCCTCTGGACAGTCACCATTCAAAATATAACATACTAAATATATCCTCTGAAGTCACTCAGGTCCAAGACAGGATGGTATCCTCCTGACCCTTTAGAGTGAGAATAACATGGGAATAGATTCCTGGACCTCACTCTAAAGAAGGAGTATGTTACCTTTGCAGAACAACATTTGTACATACATTTTGTCCTTGGTCGGGACTGTCTCATCCACTGATTGAGCTCTTTCAAGAAAGAATTTAATAGCATTAAGATATGACTATCTGAAACCATGCCTAGATCTTACAAGTCATTGGTTATGGATCATCAAGCAAGGAAGGCAAAAGTTAAGGCATACTCAAAAAAACAGTTCAATAGGCAGTCCTGACAGACAGTTAGGACTACTTTTGCAATGCCTGTGTTCATTCTCAGAGTCTTCAATGGTTCTTTTGAGTCATTCATATCCTGCAAGACAGCTTTACTGATTCCTCTTACCAGGAAATGTGTTTGTTTACAAGTAAGCTAGAAATCTGAATGAGACTGAAATAATCAACACTGGTCACCATCTATTTGATTTTTTTTTTCATTCAGGTCTTCCACCAGGCCTTGGGGTGCCATTTCAAAGAAAACTTCACCACAGATGGGGTCTCTCCTTAAAAAAGGACAGACAGAGCTGCTGGGATGCCACATATTGCTCAGCTGGAACAGCAGCATCGATTTTAACCAAGAAAATTAAAGGCCTTAAATTAATTATCCTGACAGATTAGCACAACACTCTTTATATGCACTAGTTTGGCTGCTCTGACATAACTTGTGTCTTGCTATTCAAGCCATGAAATGCACAATCCAGTTTGACCACCTACTTCTTTGTACAACCAAACACCCATAGTGGGAGGGATGGGTTCCTAACTCAGTGTAATCCCTGCAGATGGATTTAGTTACCATTGCAGTGGAAGCAGACAACTGCCTTGTCTACCTTTAAGGCTAGTCTAGATGATTGGATGGATAAACACACATTTATACCATGTCATCATGTACAGCCCTGCTCAGTCTGGGAGGTGAGCAATCTTCTTCTTCTTCTTTTGGCTTTTCCCGGTTAGGGGTCACCACAGCAGATCATCTGTCCTCTCATGATTGGCAGTGGAGTCTTATGGTGTCGAGTTGCCAGTCCGGCGCCCAACCTTTGACGGAAGGCACACACATGCACACACTCACGCCTAGGGCCAATTTAGTGTGTCCAAGCCACCTACAACATGTCTTTGGGATGTGGGAGGAAACTGGAGCACCCGGAGGACACCCACGCGACCAAAGGGAGGACATGCAGACTCCACACAGAAGGCACCCCAGCTGAGGAACGAACCGGATGAACCTCTTGCTGTGAGGTGACAATGCTAACCGCTGCACCACCGTGGCAATATTAAGTGCTTTTAAGGGACGACCGAGTTAAATGTGTATGTGGCTAGGCATCTTAGGGTTCCTGTGATCACTTGCCTAACATTGTTCCTGTGTTCCTAACACATAACGTTTAAACATTTTACCTCTGTATTAACAACATAAGTTATTTCTAGTAAAATCTGCATGCATTTAGTTTGCTTTCTTTTTCACCAGTCTGTTTTTATTCCTTGTAATCTCATAAATAGAATCATGCTTTGACAAGCCAAAGGAATATCATTCAGATCTAAAGAGGTCATTGTCCCCTTGTATTCAGAACAAATGCCAACTATAATTCCTCCCTTTAGGATGTACCTCACTAAACATAGCAAACAACTAGAAACATTCCAGAGGTTTCTAACTATGAAAATCACTGGGTTAAAAAACCTAAGCCACCAGAAAAGACTGGAATCCCCGTCCCTTTATTTAGTATTTTATAGACTCCTGAGGGCAGATTTATGCCTTACCTTCCATGCTTTTGGGACCCACTTGTCCTGGCTCTCTTGCATCTTATTCAGCAAATCAAATATTCCCACAAATACCAGAACCAGGGATCTAAATCTTCATCAACATTTAAATAAAACATGATGGAGAAACAGTTGCATTATGTAGTGCTTCCCCCACCCTTGGAATAGACTTCTGCTACAATTTAAGCAGCGTGATACATTATTTTCCTTCAAACAGGAACTGGATGACTAGATGAGTATTCAAAATTTCACCCCTGGCTTGAGTGGCCTAGCTCTATTCAGAAAAGTAGGCACAGTCTAATGGTTGCTAGACTCAGTTGCCTTTTATTTCCTAAATGGGCTGCGTTCGGGACTTCAGTAGTTCAGGAGATGTAGCTAGAAGGTGTTTGGGGACTTTTCTTCGCTGTAACCATATATATTCCTTATCACTGTTTCAGTATTCTATACTAAAGGGATATCCTGACGAGGGTAGCCGAATGTCCATCCAACCTATCAAAGCCTTAGCACATGCCAGGTGATGTACATCAGGCATATGTCCTATGTGGGTGGGAGCTTGGCATATTAGTTGGGGTGTTCACCTTACAGACACAAGGTGCAAGGTTTGATTCTCACAGCGGGTAATTGACTAGGCTTAAAATGGCCCATAATGGCAGTTAGCCTAGTACTAATCTGTGAATCTGTGATCCTATGTTGTCTAACAGTACTCAAAAGTTGCTTGAAGTCATCTGAAAACTAATAATGGAATGTGTCTTACTGATGTGTGAAAAATAACTTCTACTGATTTCAATGGCCATATTTCTACTATACCACCTCTGCAGGATTTCCCTTGAAGTTGAAAGTCTTTTTTTCCACAATTAATGACTTGTGTTGTGCTCCTTACACCAGTAATTTCATAAATTCATTGGTAAGTACTAAGCTAACTACCCTTGTGGACGATTATAAATCTAGCCAATTTCCCTTTTGCTGCTTGAATTAATCTGTTCCATTTGGTTTTGGATTTATCTTACCCATTCCATGTTCAATAATTATATATTACCCCCAGTGGGAATAAGTGGAATTTGTTTAAGCCCTTAGGTGGTTTAGTAGAAGGAAATGTGAGTATAGCCCAAAGATTTCTGAGGAGTTGGTGAGTCTGCTGATTCTGGGAAAAATTTTCCTGTGATGCAGATTCAACAGCCCCAAAGTTCCCCTGTGATGTAGTAGCTCTACCCGTAGGTCAGACTTAGTACTGCAGACAGAGAGCCCACCTGCAGCACTGGAGGAGCATGGCCATTAAGAATGCACAGTGCAGCAGCTTCGCCTGCACGGTGGATTGGTGAATGCAGGTGTGATGGGCAGCATAGTTATCCTGTTTGAATTCACCTCATGTAAGAAGAAGGTTGATCATACATGCAGAGCAGGATCATGGCCAAATGGGGCCCTAGGTAGGGTAATGGACTAACCCTCCCCCCCACAGCCATGCCAATATTCCATTACTTGATTGCCTCTCCCCAATTACAAGACAAAACTGTTCAAACCTGTCAGTGTGCATAACATTTTCTTTCTTTTTTTCATTTACAATAATTACAGATTTGTTTTTAAAATCATTTATTTAATATTTTACAGCAAAAGCACTGCCAGGCAGGCAACAGCTAAACTGAAAATGGACTCAGCATGAACAACAGTAAACTTATTTTCCTTAAAACTCATATTTATTGAAGATGCATCTGGTAATCAATTAGACAAAAGAGACATGTTGGCATTTATAGTTAAACAGCATATAGTGAACCATACATCTCAACTGTAAAGATTTTCTCAGAATGTCCAGATTTTTTGCCTCATAATTTTGGTCTGTTTCACTTAAAATTGTGGTTTTCTGGCAAATCATTGGAAGTAATTGAGGGTTGAAGTCAGAAAATAATGACAGGCATTTGAGTTTCAGCCTTTATATGCTTCAGAAAATTCCTGCTAATGCAAAACCTGTTATTCTATCTACTTTCTAAGTTTGTAAGAGCAATATTTAAAAGTATCCCTATTTTTGGGCCTTTGTCCCCCCATTATTTATGGCTTTGTCCAGATTTCTTGTTGTAAGAGGTTGAGAGGTATGAGTGAAGCATTAATTAGTGCCTATGTAAAGGATGCAGAAATTCAAAATACAAATGTGTAATGAATTTGCTAACAGCTTCAGACAGCCCACTGGATGCAAGTATTCCTTTTCTGGGGCAGCCTAGGAGCACAGTTTGGTGAAGTGATGTGGTCAGAGTTATACAGCAGAAAAAAAATGAAGGCTGATGGAGTCAAACCACGCAGCATGATAAAAACAGCTCATTAACAGCTCATAGCCTTATTCATCTGAACTAGGAACCACGTTTGAACATTGTTTCCAATAAGCATTGAAACAAAATGCATGATCAATAAAGACAACAGTACCCATTTCAGAAAATTTCAGCCATAAAAGCCTACTCACACTGCTGTCATTGTAATCTAGCTATACCTGTGGTAAACAAATACAGCCAGTCTATCAACTTTGTATACATGACATGTCTGATTGTGATAAAAATGGTCGCAATAAAGTATTCAAATTGTCTTTATAGAAATGCACCCTAGTCCTGCAAAGACAGACTACTGACTTTTTAACTTTATCAATTCAGCAGGGTCAACCATTGTTACCCACAAACAACCCACAAATCCAGCAACTATATCTACTTTTTTGACTGCATCTGTCTCAAAAAAATAGTTACAATAATAAAGATCAAAGTAACATATTTCAAATTTGTTTCACACAAACACTCAGTATCCAAAGTATTCAAACTTAATTCAGACAGACACACTAGTCCTGCAAAGCCATATTAAAGACTGTTTAAAAATAGCAAGGTGATAGGAGCATAAGGTACGTTCATCCACAGATAGCCTCCCACTCCACCAGCAGTTATAGCCACTTTGTTGACGGTGTACACCCCTTATTGCTATGAAGAAATAAATTACATGTTCTTTATTGGTAGCTTTGGATAAATGGCATTAAACTATATAAATATTAATAGCATCATACCACAAGATACAGACAGATGTAGCATAGTTTAAACAGAAGAGATTTTATGAGAGCATAAAAATATTATACCATGATCCCTGATTGGTAATGGAAACAGGCATTATACTATGCCATTATTTAAGAAAAGTAACAGTTTCTTTTCTTAAATAATGTCAATATTAATCACCAGATAAAATATGCTAAGTCAATATGCGCAATCTCTGCAGAAGTAAAAGTCATCTGAAATAATTCAACATTAAAGAAATCTATTTCTAATGCAGATGTCACTGTTGGCAAATAACTTGGCATTTCAGTGCTATATTTACAAATGCAGTGCTTGCTGCCCTTGAAACAATTCCCTATATCGTATTACAAATTGGTGCGCTGGTGATATTGCCAAAACACTTCCTGAAGTAGATCAACTATGCAATAGGGAATGGTTGGCAAACAACAACAACATGTTCATAATTACTAGGCATGCAGTCCAGGAGACCATCAAAGAACTAGCCAAACGTACCATTTACTCCAAAGCACTGACTGGTTAAGGGACTTGCTCAATGTCACACAGTAAGTAAATAAAGCCAGAAAAATTCAAACCCAGCACCCTTGCCACAGGAAGCAACTCACTAACAAGTCACAGCTTTAGTTATCGGAGTTAACTGCCAGAGTAACAACTTTTAACTCAATGCAAATATCCTTTGTGCTCTGATTTTGTGGAGAAGCAACAACAGCTATATAATGGATGTTAATCATCAGATGGTTCTGATCATCACTCCAAATAAAGGAGACTATATGATCTGACAAATATAAACCTGTTGCAGTTGCTGGAAGCTGTGAAGAAAGTATTGCAATAATACATTTCTAAAATGCAACATGTTTAGATTATATGACACATTCCAGGCCTATTAATGAATCATTTAATTCTTTAGTGCAGTAAATAAAGCAAAACAATTAAAGACAATATAACTGTTGCAGCAGTTTTGTTCAACAGCCATGTCATATAAAAATCAGACATCACTGCATACAACATGCTGTTTTTTGAGGGGGTGGGGCTTACATGCTTCCAGGACAGCTAGATCTCATTTTTGAGCTCCCAGTGTCTTGTCTGACATCAAGAATAGCTATCCCCTCTGACATCACTCAATACAGATCTGACCTACTTGAATTGTAATAATGCTGTACTGTTGCAGCATACACTGCAAGAGTCAACAGAACTGTATTGTAGACAAATCCTGCCATAACAGGGTAATGAATCAGGCCCCTGTTGGAGATACCAATATCCAATTTCTTGGCTGTCTCTCCCACATTTCCATAAACACTGTTCAAACCTGTCAGTGCATATATTATTTTCTGCTTTACTTTTACAATTATCACAGAGATTTTGATTTCATTTAAAAACTATAGTCCAAATTTTATAAAAAAAAAAAAAAAAACATTGCCAGACCTTTTCTAAACAAAACATTTTCAAATAGAACAGCTCTAGCATGAGAAGCAGTAAACTCTTCCCTTAAAGCTTATTTAGTGAAAATGTACTCACAGCAAGAGGTTCTCCCGTTCGATTCTCAGCTGGAGTGCGGGGAGTGCCTTCTGTGTGGAGTCTGCATGTACTCCCCGCGGTTGGGTGGTGTTCGAAATACATGCGTAAATGGGCATGCCTTCTTTGAAGGTTGGATGTTGAGCTGGCACCTCAGCGTTCGTGAAAATCTACTGCCAATCATTAGCGGACCGGAGTTCCGCTGTGGCAACCCCTAACTGGGAAAAGACAAACAACAACCAGTTAACAGATTCTAATAAAATAAAATAAAAATAAGTAAATGTATTCAGTCTGATGGTCTTCCATCCTATGTGATTATCTTTATGATAAAAGTACTTAGTTACTGAAATTGTTTTGTTTTTTAATCTGCTAGTATATGCTTGTTCCTTCCTTTTTGTTTATTCTGTTTTTGGTGTGACTTTTTCATTATAGCAGACTTGAGAAGCATGCTATTTTGCTTTTAGTTTGGTTTATATGACAATGTTTGATCCCATTCTATTTGTAAGAAGGACACACTGCTGGGGAAGCCAACAACAACCTGGAGAACCTAATAAGAAAAATAAATATCAATAATGTAATAACTTGCTTTATCTATCTATATTATATATATTCTTATATATTTGTGTGTAGACTATGTGTGTGCACATACATATCTATATCTATAGCTAACTAGCTAGCTATATATATATATATATATATATATATATATATATATATATATATATATATATATATATATATATATCCATATATGGATCCCTATCATATGATAGAAACCTCATTTGACTGAAACTCATTAGACTGAGACCATAAGACTGAAATTTCAAAAAATTTCAAAAGACTGAAAAGTCACTTGACTGAAACCCATAAGACTGAAACCCATAATACTCAGTTTCAACATACTAAATTTTAAACTAGACCATATAAAACCAGACAAAGTGGGCGGCTGTGCCCCCCCCAACTATATATACTAACTCCAGGATCGCACTACAGTGGGGCAAAGGGCATAGTAGTGGCAGCATGTAGACTACTGTAAGGTATGTGAAAGGTATATGCCCTTTTCCCCACTGTAGTACAATCCTGAAGTTAGTATATATAGTTGGGGGGTGTGGGGGGCACAGCCCCCCACTTTGGGGGGGTGTAGGGGGGTGGGACCCTAGCCCCCCCATCTAGTCTGGTTTTATATGGTCCAGTTTACAATTTAGCATGTTGAAATTCAGTATTATGGGTTTCAGTCAAGTGACTTTTCAGTCTTTTGAAATTTCAGTCTTATGGTTTCAGTCAAATGTGTTTCAGTCAAATGAAGTTTCTATCATATGATAGGGATCCATATATATATATATATATATATATATATATATATATATATGTATATGTGTGTGTGTGTGTGTGTGTGTGTGTGTGCGTGCACATATATTTATACATAACAAACGTGCATAGATATATATTTTGCGATTTTGACGATCTAGAAGAGCAGTAGGTTGTGAACATGACAATCACGCCTTATGACCTTATGAAAATAGGATCCAATTTATTAGTTTGCTGATTACAGCAGTCAAACTCAGCTCATTAACAAATACGCATTTTTCATAAGAGATATGTGAGAAATTTGCAACAGATGTAATACAAACACTGTAAAATATTTCAGTTAGTTCATCTACACATCTAGCCTATTACTAAAAATTATCAACTAAAGCCCAAGAAAAATGTTAACTGCTTTTCATCTATGCCATACATGCTGAAGCTATGTTATTTACAGCAACAATATGAAAACGTCTGTAGTATCATATGACAGCAGCAGTAGGAAGAAATCAGGTTAGTTTGGAGGTACAGTTAAGTAATGTAACAGATGAAAGCAGAACAGCCAGGGTTATTGAGCAATCAATGTCAGAATGTATGCATTAACATACATATGCTCAAAGCTAAGTTATGTTGATTAAGCTAAGACACAAATATAACAAGCTCATGGTAGTTCCTTAACATATTGAGTGTTTATTCCCAGACTGCTCTTGTTCAGTGTTAACTACAGTTAAAATTCAGCTCTACACATGCTGCCCCCCAAAAATGTAATAAATATACATAACATTTTCATCTTTTCGCCCCAAAACTATTAAAAATATTGTTTTTAGATTAGCAATAGTGCAATTGTTGTCAAAAGCATTCATTTAGACAGATGTAGACATAATATGACCTGAAAAAAGCGATGTTTATATGATGCTCAGGAATAAAAATGTACTCAGTAGAGTACAAAGAGTGTGCCTGGCTACACCCGTTACACTACCATCTCTCACCTGTGCCTCATCTTGCATGTCTTTCCTTTTCTTCTTTTTAGCATGGTTTCTCCCCATCCCTTTTAGTTCCTCCTTTCCAGTCATTGTATCAGGAATAAGTGGGCTTCAACCCAAAGGAGTCTTCTAAGACTAATGACTGCCTGTGAATAAACCTTTACAGAGTTCCAAAATTAGTTACCTGTGTAGTGGATGGAGCATGTGGCCCAATCTAACAAATGTTAAGCACCCCCCGCGTCACTTGTTAAGATCAGGAATCACGCTAGTCAGTTGAACTTTTCAGTACTGACTAGTAAATGACAACGGTAGAATAAAAAACAGATTTTCTTCTGCCTGCTGTCTGTGTCAGTAATGTGACCCTGACTTTGTGCAACATAACTCAGTGTGTTACTGCCCTGCTGACAGTGCCTGCTAAGTGCTTTACAGCTTTGAAATCCAGCAAAACACTTAGCTATTTTTTTCTTGTAAATAGTAGTACATGGAACAGATAAAACACCATGCACTACAAAGAATTATGATAGGGTCTCCAATCATAAAACTTTATTAAGTATTTGCAGCATGAATGCCAAGATTCACCTGAATTTCTTGGCATCTATGTCTTAAATATGTAAAATCAGGTTATGATCAGTGACCCACCCATAATCTTCTGTGTTACAAAAGTACAGTTGTGTACACTTACCATAAATGTAGATGTTGAGTGTCTTCACTGTTGCAGTCATCACATTTGGGTTATCCCTGCTGGGGCAGCCCTCAGCTGGTCTGAATACCAAATACATAGTATTTCTGTGTCAGTTGCTGTCACTTGAAGACTGACGTCAGGTCATCAGTGGTATAAAGAAAGGCAGCCGATGCCATTACTTCAGTTTTTCTTGCCCTAACCGGTCAGGAGCCCCCAAGTAGGAAGCCAGGCTCTGGTGGTAGGCCCCCACCAGTGGAAAAAAAATACCAATATGTCCCTTGTAAGGAAAGGAGAATAACAAGGAAGAAAGGTAACACAAAGAAAAAAAGGGGGAAGGAGGGAGGGAAATCAGGACTGCAACAGTGAAGACACTCGAACATCTACATTTATGGTAACTGTACACAACTGAACTATCTTCTTCGTGTTTCATTGTTGCAGTCATCACATTTGGGTAGATTCCCAAAGCTGAAGAAATGGGTGGAGGCAGTCAAGGAAGCTAGAGGCTGGCTAGCATGCTCTGCAAGGTTGCAGAGGCAAAACCTACCCTGGATTTAGAAAAGACAGGCAGGTGGTAATGTTTGGTAAAGGTGTGAACAGGTGTCCAGGTGGCAGCCTCCAGGATGTCCCTGGTGGGAACTCCTCAAAGGAATGCTGCAGAGGTGGAGGCTGCTCTGGTGGAGTGGGTCCTTACCCCCTTGGGGGGGAGGCTTGACATGCTGTTTGTAGCAGAAATGGATGCAGTGTGCTCTCCATTTGGAAATGGTTTGTTTGGAGATGGCTTTGACCACTGCCCCTGAAGCAAAGCTAACCAGCAGTTGATCAGATTTTCTGAAGGGTTTAGTCCTGTCCAGATAGTATTTAAGCTGTCTGTGCACATCTAGAGATTGCAGAATCCTGTCCCCCTTGTTTTGAGGGTTAAGAAAGAAGGTGGGCAAATGGATGGATTGGTTGAGAGCCACACTGGATACCACCTTGGGCATGAAGGATGGATTAGTTCTGAGGGAGACCCTTTCTGCATAGAAGATGATGAAGGGTTCCACTGCCATAAGTTCTTGCAGTTCAGAGACTCTTCTGGCTGAAGTGATGGCCAGGAGGAAGGGTGTCTTCCAGGAGAGAAATTTTAGCTCTGCAGTAGAAGCTGGTTTGAATGGAGGCAGGGTGAGCTTTTCCAAGACAAAGTTAAGGTCCCAAGCTGGTGTTGGTGCCCTTCTGGGGGGCCTCAAGTTGTTAGCCCCTCTGAGGAACTGCTTGATCAGAGGGTGTGAAAAAATACACTGCTCAGTCAGAAAATGAGAAGAAATAGCAGAGGCATGAATTTTTATTGAGGAGAAAGAGAGACCACTGTGTAGTAGGTCAGCTAAGTAATCCAGGAAGAGGGGGATGGAGGACTGTGCCGTATTGGCCCCCTTAGCCTGGATCCAGGTGCAGAACCTTTTCCATTTATCTGCATAAGAATTTCTGGTGCTAGGGCATCTGGCTTCTCGGATAACAGCCAGAACCTGAGGAGGGCAGATTTATCAGGGGTCAGGTTATAAGCCAAGCTGCCAAATTGAGTGTCTGCAATTGGGGGTGCATGAATTCCCCTTCACTCTGGGTTAGAAGGTTGGGAATCTGAGGAAGATTCCATAGGGGCAGTGGGGACAGGCTGCGCAGCAAGGGCTACCAGTGCTGTCTGGGCCAGTCTGGAGCTATGAGAATGGTCCTTGGTATTTCCTCCCGTATTTTAATCAGTACCTTGGGAATGAGAGGTAGGGGAGGAAAAACATAGATCAAGAGGTTTACCCAGGGGAAGGACAGGGCATCTACTTTCTATGCCATGCAGTGATGCTCCCTGGTGCAGAATTTGCTGAGCTGATGGTTGATGTGGGAGGCAAAGAGGTCAACCTCCAGTTCCCCACTTCTGAGTTATTAGTAAGAAGGAGTTTCTGTTGAGCTGCCACTCGTGGGGGTCCAACAGTTTTCTGCTTAATTGGTCTGCCAGGGAGTTGAGAGAGCCTGGCAGGTATTGTGCTAACAGGTGTAGATGCATGGAAGAGGCTGAAAACCAAAGGTTCATGGCCAACCTGCACAGCAGGTAGGAGTGAGTCCCTCCCTGCTTGTTGATGTACCACATCACTGTGGTGCTGTCTATTTTGATCAGGAGAGCCCCTGGAGAGAGAAAGGGTCTGAAAGCCTATCAAGGCCTGCTGCACAGCCATCATCTCTTTTAGATTGATGTGCAGGGGGAGTTGCTGGGGGTTTCATTGGCCCAGTATGCACTTGCCATCCAGATGTGCACCCCAAGCATAGTCTGATGCATCTGTGGTGAGGGTCTGAGCGGCGGGGTGTGGGGAGAAAGGCGGTCCCTTGTTGTGGGAGCAGGCTGTTGCCCACCAAAGAAATTCCTCCCTCAGGCAAGGAATAATAGGTAAAAGAGTTTCCAGATCTTGAGAGTGTTGACACCAAAGGCCCTTTAGGTACCATTGAAGTCTGGCATATGGAATAAGGAGTATGCAAGATGCCATGAACCCCAGGGCTTGCAGGATTTTCCTTGCAGATAGCTGGGGTCTGGTGGCTAGTTGAGAGAAGTAGACTGTCAGGAAAGTTTGCTTTTCTGTTGTAAGGAATGCCATCTGGGATGCTGTGCCCAGGCTTGCTCCCAGGAATATAATCCTTTGTGTGGGTACCTGTTTGGATTTCTTTTCATTGATTGTGTACCCTAGGGAGGTTAGTAGGTCCTTTACACAGGCCAGGTCTTTGAGCAGCTTTTCTGGCTGTCTGCCTGAGTAAGCCAGTTGTCTAAGTAGGGGTAAATTTGAATATTTCTTTGTCTGAAAAAGGCAATGGCCGGAGCTAGGCATTTTGTGAAAACTCTGGGAGCAGTAAATAAGCCAAAGGGAAGTGCAGAGAACTGAAAGTGTTGAGATCCTGCCCTGAAGCGAAGATATTTTCTGCAGGACTCCCTGATGGGAATGTGGAGGTAGCCCTCTTTTAGGTCCAGGGTGACTAGCCAAGCGTCCTTGGTCAGCATGGGTAGCAGCTGCTGGAGGATGAGCATTTTGAATTTTGGGATCACCAGGAAGGTATTTAGAATGGATAGATCGAGGATAGGCTGCCCGGTACCCTCTTTTCTGGGTACCATAAAAAGTCTGGAGTAGAAGCCTTTGCCTATCTGCTCTGCAGGAACGTGTTCTACTGCTCCCAAGGGGAGCAGGGTATGGATTTGCTTTTGAGCCTCTGCCCACTGATTTGGTGGTAGATCTGGGAACCCTTTTCAGGTTGGAGAGGTGTGGATGGAGAATTTATGCCCCTGTGACACAATGTTCAGAACCCATTGGTCCTTGGTAATGGTGGCCCAGGTGCTTGAGTGAAAGGAGAATTTTCCTCCTAGGGCTATGTGATGGTGGGCAGAGGTGAGGTAGGGAGGGGGGGAGGCATTGTTTTTTACCATAAGGGGTGGCTTAGAATTCCCTGGCTTTGAAGTGGAGGCAGTCTACTGCTTAGATCTCTGCAACCCAAGGGACTGCTGTCTTGGAGGTCTGTTTCCACAGGGCCTAGGCTGGCCCTGTTTGATAAGTGCAGGAAAGGACCAGTGCTTGGAAGGAAAATGCCAGCTGAACCTAGGGGGCTAAACCTGTAAGAAATCTTTAACAGTCTGCATAGATTTTGATTTTTCTTCCATCTTTTTTAACACCTCTTCTGCTTTAGTACCAAATAAGTTATCTTTGTGCAAGGGTGCAGCCAACAAATTTTGATTTGACATGGTCTGGCAGGGGTTGTTCCTTAAGGCACGCATGTTTTCTAATGACAGATCCAGTGACTGCTGCCCTGCAAGAAGCTTCTAGGGCATCAAAACTGCAGTGCATAGTGTGTTTAGTTACTTGACCAGCAGAATACATTAAGTCCTGTAAATCTTTAGATTCTGCCCGTACAGGAAAGGAGGACATTTTTTGTTTAAGGAGTTCTAAGGTATGTTGCTGATATTTAAGCATATGGAACTGACAATTTAGTGCCCTGACAGCAAGAGTAGCTGAGGTGTATACTTTTTTACCCCATCTATCCAGTGCTCTGGAATCCCTGTCTGAGGGGGTGGGATTCTTAGATGAAGTAGCTTTAATCCCTTTTGAGCCTTGAGTAATAACCTCAGGGTCAGCTGTTGGATTTTAAAAAAATATATTTGCGTGAGTCAGGGACTCTGTAGTACCTGTCTGGCTTTCTGGGAACAGGTGGGAGGGCATCTGGAGTCAAGCTGGATTCATGGAAGACATTACACACCACATCTAGAACTGGGGGGGGGGGGGGATGGCTTAGGGCCTGTGCTGTGAAAGGTCCAGGAACTCTCTAAGTCTCTTCTTAAACTCTGGGTAGTCTTGACTCTCCCATTTGAAATGCTCCTGTAAAGTATGCAGGATTTCCCCAAAGGAAAAATCCTCTGGGGGAGAGGCTGAAGGAATAGATTCCTCTGCATCAGAATCCTCATATGTAGAGAAGGGCTGCATATCTTCATAGTCAGATGCATCCGATTCATCTGACTCTTGTTCAGACAAAACTTCTGGAGACAGATCTCTTTTTCTTTTTGAGGGAGTGGCTTGGCTTTCCCTAATCAGCATGATCAGGTCCTCTGCCATTCTAAGCATTTGTGACTGTGGCAAGGGGACAGGTGGCAAGAATGGCTGAAAGTCGGTTTCTTGGGGGTGGTTCGACCCCTGGGCCTAAGAAACTCAGTTGCTTTAGAAAGGACGGTAGCCAGGAAAGAAGGCGTCAGTTTATGACTGGATTCGGTGTTACGAAGGACTTCCTTGGAAGCCGGTGCCTGCACAGCAGCTCCAGACCCATCCAAGGTAGAGACGACTGCAGGATCCTTAAACGAAGAAGAGTTCTGCAGCATACTGGACTCAGAAAGGGTCTTGATAGAGGCCTGCGAATTAACTGAAGTGGGCATCAGGGGCTGCAAAAGTGCCTCACTTAATTCCGGAGGACTGATGACCAGCTTGGCGGTAGCATTGTCGGAAGGTTTAGTCCTGTGAGTTCTGTCTCTGTCTATATTTTTACATTTTTTCAGAAGGTCTGCTGTTGGTTGGCTTATGGAAGACATATCAGAATTCAAGGACTGTAAATGGAAATATCTGGCTACAATAAGGGCCTGACGACAAATAGTTCTGGCATTAAATAAAGCACAGAACTGACAACGAGGGACGTCGTGGTCTGGGCCTAGACAAGTGACGCAGTAGGAGTGGAAGTCCCGGTGTGGTATTTGATTTCCAAAGGCGAGACAATTATTAACTTTTTCTGACATCAGTTATTGCAAGAAAAAAGGATCCCCAATGGGGTACTTAGTTTTCGAAGACTTCAACTTCATTTCGGAAATGAAACTCAGGTAGCAGCTGACCGTCACTCGTGCAAACTGCTTCTGCTTCAGGCTCCACGCCAAGAAAGACTGATGTAATGGTGTTGGCTGCCTTCCTTTATACCACTGACGACCAGATGTCAGTCTTCAAGTGACAGCAACCGATGCAGAAATACTAAGTCTCTGGTATTCAGGCCGGCCGAGGGCTACCCCAGCAGGGACAACCCAAATGTGATGACTGCAGCAGTGAAACATGAAGAACATCAGCTTTTGATTTACACTATTATTAACATCTACCTGCTCCAATGGTTTGTTGTGCTGTTAGTATTATACTGCACTCAGTCAAACTTATTCCAGAATATACTGCTTGCTGCACTTTGGTACTAATTCTACAGCTTGTAGGTAGTGTTATAATTACATTGCACATTTTATATTCCACTAATAAGCAGATGTTCTCCTTTTTTTGTAATGGCCTAGACAATGCCTTGAAAGGTCTTTGGAATCAGCCTGCCCATCTGCTAAACAAGCAACCAATAAATTAATAAAAAAAGGAGACGGACCTGCAAGTTGAAAGCGATAGAGCTTTCAAAAGAAGTGGCACCAGACACCTTGTAGAGTATACTAGTGCAGAACCTCAGGACTGAGCAAAGTTCCTTCACATGCTATAGAGATCCAGGCTTTCAAGCGGAAAGGTGCTCATTTTCTTACCAGCAATGTAAAGTAAAATGAGCTGCAGCTAGAATTAAGCGCTCTTAAACAATAGTGATAGAGGGACATCAGACACTAGCAAACAATACTATGGTAAGTACAGAACAACCATTTTGCAGTGAAATGCCTTAGGTAGTCTTGCCATAAGGAGGCACCATAATTAAAGGATTTGTAGGTTCATAGGTTATTATACAGTGTTACAGGTTGAAGGCCATTCAATAACAGTAACTGTGAAATTTGACTTAATTTAATTCTTGAAACAGTTATCTAGAGAATAAAGATGGATGAAGTTCACTAATGCCTAATGTAGTTTTGACATCAAGAATTACTAATGAAGACAGATTATACGGCCTCATATTAGAATTAATAACCTCAACATCTTTGTCTAGGAGCACTTCAAATTCTATCCATAGATGGAAGAATCTGACTTCTTGATTAAAATCTATAACAGCACATGAATTACTGTTTTAATAAGTAAAACTGAGTTATGGTCATCACACCAAGTGAAAAAAAAACTATGTAACTTCTCATCTGAAATAAGTCAGAAATGACTGCATGTAGATTATCTTATTTATTTGTTTTTCTGTTTACTTGTTGGTGTGATGGGATTATTTTCATAATAACATCTGCCAATCAACATTTGAATGAACAAGAAAATGTCATTTGTGCAATCCAAGCACACTATAATTTCAAAGAATTATTGACAAAGATTAATAAAGGTGTCAAATACTACACAACCTCTTACTTGAGCCATGTAATATTCCACGTTAATGACATGCTATGACTAAGACAGTATTGCCAACGAACCTGCTTTTAGAGGTATAAAATGACCCTTGAAACCGTAACTATGGCTGATCTTCGACTTAAGTTTATATAATTTGTTAAACAATGTGTGGTAATCCAGAGATCCCCTAGGTTCAAGATCTTGAGTATAATGTCAGATAACTTAACAACAGTTGAACTGATCACATAAGCTGGGCATAAAATATGCTCAATATGTGAAATGGCATCACAAATGCTTAAAAGTGATAATCCTTGCTGAGACTTTCATCAGGATTTAAAGAAATGAGTACAGCGGTGCAACTTGAGCTATACTAATGTGCTGAGTTGAGCCACTTCACCATTTTGTGATTCATAGTCATACACATTCCCATAAGGACATTACCATACCATTACCATAAGGACAATATCTCATTACCGAAGCTCCAAATGCGGTGGTGTTTCCATATTCATAAAGAATGCGCACACCTCCAGACTGGTAGCCCAGCATAACGCATCAGAGTTACTTCAGGTGCAGCTAACATTGGGTAAAACAGTGCTTCAGGTTGTAGCCTGCTATAGGTCCCCAACAATGTCCCAAGACTCACACTTCATGTTCCTAAGCACATTGGAGAATATTAGGGTCCAATCTAACACTCTCTTACTGGGCGACTTCAACTACCCTTCAATTAACTGGGAAAACTACTCCTGTACCAATACACTTGTCCAACTTTTCCTGGAATTCATTAATTCAAATGCCCTGGACCAGCTCATTCTTATCCCCACTAGAGGTAGCAACATGCTACAACAAAATTGCCAAATTCGCCACAGGGGCATCCTACCGTAGTCACCACTGTCTCTCACTTGCTGAACTGGGCTGGCTTGAACTCCTTTACCTCCTTCAGTGGTATCAACTCTCACTCGCCCACAAACTAGTAAACCATCCACTAA
The DNA here is from genome assembly GCF_019279795.1 of Protopterus annectens. NCBI lineage: Eukaryota > Metazoa > Chordata > Ceratodontiformes > Protopteridae > Protopterus > Protopterus annectens. Next base: position 1,349,432,069 of record NC_056729.1, on the reverse strand, counting down.
ATGTCCCATCCCTCCAGAATCTTCTCCAACCCTCTCGCATCACCAGACCACTAAGATCCAGCAGCAAAAATCACTTGCAGATCACTAAAGCCAATAACTCTGCTGGTGAAGCACTATTCTCTTGCACCATAGCCAAATTATGGAACTCCCTCCCACCCACAATTACCTCCGTACCATCATGCACCCACTTCAATAAAAATATGCTGGCTATGCCCTTGCAACTCCCACTCTAATATCACCCACCCCATCCAACCACTACCTTTCTTTCCACTCCACTAACTACCTTGATTATAGCAAGCTCAGATGCTCATAAGCCTAGTACTTATACAGCAGGAACTTCTTATTTTAACATTTGTTAATGTCTGTTATGTACTTCACAGATAAAGATTCTAGTTGTCTACTGATGTACTATGTTCTTCATCTGTAAATATGTTGTAAGTAATTGCTATGTAAATTATTAATCGCTATGTAATCCAATGTAACTACTGTCTATTTTAACTGTGGAGCTTTTCTCCTCGGGCCTCTGCTGAAAATGGACCTACGTCCAGTCGGACACTCCTGGTCAACAAATATAAATAAATAAATAAATAAATAAATTTAAAAAAAAACATCCTTGACCTGGTCATTAGTAAGATGGGTGAATGTTGCTCTACAACAATAGTTAACTCCTCCCTGGTTAAATCCGACGACAAAAGTAATCACCCTGGAAATATACACTGCCCCTTCCCTGCAAAGGTAACCACCATGAAAAACATCTCCAAAGCTAACTTTGGGCTCCTAAAAACAGAGGTGGCTAGCTTCATGGCACCCATGCAAATGGAGAATAGTTGCATGACTGCCGAATCATACACCAGTGCACTGTACAAACATGTACACAAACGTATGGATCTCGCCATACACAATAGAACCAAGACACTGTCCTACAAAAAAAGGAAGCCAATTTGGTGGTCCCCTGCTATAAACAAACTCTACAACAGAAGGAGGAAACTGATAGGGAATAAGGTGAAGTCCCAAGACTGGAAAAACTCCCTTATCAGCCTCAACAAAAAGTTGAGATCACTCATCAAATCCTCTAAGGCTAGCTATGAAAACAGAATTGCAGCAGATAGCAAAGACAACCACAAGGCCTTCTATAGTTATGTAAAGAATCTCCATGGCAATACCCAGATTTGCTCTGAGCTACTGCACAATGTTACCTTCTATAGCGAGCCAACCGATATTGCCAGTATACTGGCCAACAGATTTAGTGCCAACTTTACCCCTCCCCCCAAAGGACCAATCACAATACCAGTAGATTGCCATGCACCCAGTATTACTGCTACACAGGTTAAAACAGCACTGTCCAAGGCCAAGAATACAGCCTCCATGGGACCTGACAATATCCCTGGCTGTGTTCTACATGAACTACAGAGTGAACTGGTACCTCACCTGTGTACCCTGTTCAATCACAGCCTCATCTCAGGCTTTGTTGCTACCGAATGGCGCACTGCTACAGTCATCCCTCTCCACAAAGGAGGAGCGACTTCAGACCCTGGGAACTATTGCCCCATTAGCCTGACAAGTTTGATATGCAAAGCTATGGAACCCATCATCATGGACCTAATAAACAAGGATATATGGAATCTTCAAACTCTGGATCCCACACAGTTTGGTTTTGTGAAGGGTAGATTATGCCTGCTCAACTTGGTCGACTTCTTTGAGTCAGTTACCAGAGTTGTGGCTTAAGGAATGGTGGTTCATTCAGCCCACCTTGATCTGGCCAAGGTGTTTGATACCATTCTCCATTCAGAAATCATAGAAAAACTCACTAAGCTAGGCATCAACCCCTATATCATTAGGTAGATTGCAAACTGGCTCACAGATAGAACCCACAGTGTGAAAGTAGTGGACTCCAAGTCAGACTGTCAACCAGTCACAAGTGGAGTCCCACAGGGTTCAGTCCTGGGTCCTCTCCTGTTTGGTATCTACTTCTCTGAAGTTCAGCCCAACACAAAGGGTCAATCGTTGACAAAGTTCACAGACGAATGCAAGTTGGGAGCTATTATTAACTCCCCAACTGATGTTGACATCCTACAGAAAGGCCTCACTGAGACCATCGACTGATGTCAGAACCATGGCCTTAAGCTCAATGCCAAAAAATGTGCCATCATCCCCTTTGGGAAAAACCTGGTTCCCATGAATTACCACATCGATGGTAGTCCACTGAACACAGAAGGCGTTATAAGAAATCTGGGAACACAGGTTGACAGCAGCTCTCTTTTGACCACCACATTGCTACTGTGGTCAGAAAGCCCTTCTATGTAGCACATCTCATTACTAAGGGTTTTGCATCCAGGAAGAAAGAGGTCATTGTCTCTCTCTACTCTTCCCTCATTAGACCAATCATCAAGTACAATGCTCTATTTGGCATGTACCTCACTAGACACCTGCAACAACTGGAGAAGCCACAAAAGTGCCTCACAAAGAGGATCCTAAGCCTTAAACACTTGTCCTATAAGGACAGACTCAAAAAAATATTCTCTGTCTCATGTCGCCTACTTAGAGGCAATCTCTACTTAACATACAAAGCCATGTCTAATACAGCTCTGTTAGAAATGCTACATCTAAAGAAATCCCAATCCCTCTGCAGCACACGCTTCAGTGACCTCAACCTCATTACCACAATCAACGGAACGTGCTGGAGGGACAGGTTCATAATCCAGCGACTGCCCTTGCTTGCTTTGGAATAGACTTCCCATACATGTCAAACAGAGCACCTCGCTGGCCCTCTTCAAGTGAAACCTTGATGAGTGGGTGGGAAATAGAAAGTTCACCCCAGGGATCACTCCAGTGGCTCTTCTTGACAGAGGCACTGAGAACTAAGGTCAGGTGGCACGATGTCAGGGTAATCCTATGGGCTAGGTTTGTAAAGGCTCCAGGGCCATTAGCCTAGTACACAACTATGAACCTATGAACCTATTTGCATGACTGTAAATAATTCAGCTGAGATGTGATGCACTACTTAGATGAAATCTTTACCAGTCTGTGCTACAAAATAGTGCAGGTCTTGCAGACCTCACACAGGCGCAGATCCCACCAGTGTGCGCACTCTTGCACAGATCCACACACACACACACACCCACACACACCCACACACCCACACACCTACACACACACACACACACACACACACACACACACACACACACACACACACACACACACACACACACACACACACACACACACACACACACACACACACACACACACACACACACACACACACACACACACACACACACACACACACACACACACACAAAAAACTCCAGAATTTTGATAGCTATTTTTACAACTGTCAAAGTAGCTGACATAAGCTGGAAGAGTGAGTCCTCATTCCGACTGACTGTCAGAGGGCTGCCAAGTCTTCAACTTAACCTGAGTTTGTGTGACCATTGCCATAACATAGCTTGACACTCCACTAACCAGGCACCACACACATGCATTGTTATACAAGTTATTAGTATATCGGTGTATCAGCACTGTGCCATACACCTGTGGATCCTGGCAGAACACAGTGATGAGAAAGACAGTATAGGAATCTGCTACTCATAGGTTAATAGGTTCATAGTTAAGTACTAGGATAGCTGCCCCTGTGGACCATTTTAAGCCTAGCCAATTTCCCTTTCAAAAGTCAGAATCAAACTGTATACCTTCTATTTGCCAGGTAAGCACCTTAACCATTATTCCAAACCCCAGCTCCTAATCATGAAGGGATGCAGGTGAGGAAGAAGTATGTGGAGACACTCCTGGCCCCTCTTTGCACAACAACGTAGCATTAAGGAACAGTTCACCCAGTGGAGATAGACGAGCTAGCATTCTGACACAGTATCATGACATAAGACTGCTCTGTATACTATATGGCCAATCTTTTCAAGAACAGGGAGTCAGCAGACTACAGCATAGTGAAACATTCATTTGCATTCAGCTCTTCTATAGTGGTTTCCATACTGCAAATCACACTAAGTCCCATATGCTGATTTGAACTCCACAATACAGTTTGTCACTGTGACTTAGCAGAGTTGCAATGTCACATCACCAACACTTTTGCATAGTGTAGATCATGTAAGGACTTGTAACATATACCTTTTAGGTATTTTTCATTAGCAGAGAAAGCAAATCAGAAGAGAAATATATTTGGACTGGCCTTTTTTTCCACAAATGCAATAGTTTATTCTGAACCAAAGGCAATGTAAAAAATAATATGTAATAATATATAATAGGACACATATTAAAAAGGTCAGAAAAATTTCCCTTTCATAGCGTTTGACCTTGTTAACCCTATTGTGACATCATCACTTGAGATGACAGGATCAGGCTCTGCACTAAGAGGAAATATAAAAATATATACTTATTGTATCTAACCCATAACTAACAAGAGAGAAGCACCAGCTTTAAAAAAAAACTTTGGGGAACAGATCAGTCAAATATGAAGATGTTATGGGCACTTTCTTTGAAACTGACTACATACAACTGAATTTCAGCGATAAAGCAGTCTTGAATTTCAAAACTTAAACATGCCTTAATCTTGGTAACTGCTCCAAGTGCAACAAAATTTACATTTATTAATCGAAGTAACTGCCACAAGTACAACAAAACTTAAACATGCCTTAATCTAGATAACTGCACCAAGTAAAACAAAACTTACATTCCTTAATCTAGGTAACGGTACCAAGTACATCAAAACTTGCATTCATTAATGCAGGTAACTGTACCAAGTACATCAAAACTTACATTCCTTAATCTAGGTAACTGCACCAAGTACAACAAAATGTAAACATACATACCTTAATCTAGAAAGCTACACCAAGCACAACAGAACATGACATATAGATTGATAGGCTCATAGGTAAGTACTAGGCAAGCTGACCTTGTGGGCCATTTTAAGCCTAGCTGATTTCCCTTTTTGTGCTAGAAATAAATTATCCTATTTGGATACAGTTTGGCCTTACCTATCCCATGGTTGATAATTATATACTACCCCTAATGAGAATAACTGGGATTATACCACAAATAATTTGAGGGGACTCTTGCATGGGATAAAGCATTCAGTAGCTGTCTCTACCCATTAATACTATAGGGGGCAGTCTTGGGGTAAATGTTCTGTTTCTCATTCATAGATGTAAGTTGTGTTTGAATATGAATAAGGATGGATTTTGTTTTATGTGGGTGGGAGTCTGTCCCACAGCAGAGGTATCCTCTGTAAGATATACCTGTCCCGCCAAACTATTTTCTTGAGGCCTAGACTGAGCATTTCTGATGCCATTTGATTTGCTGATGTGCAGTAAATCCTTCAGTAATGGGTCAGAGGATGCCTTGTATGCCATACACAGGTCACTACTTAGTAGTCTATAGGATACTAAATATAATGACAGGGCTTTGAGGCTGTTGTTTAAGCCTTGTATCCTTTTAGCGAGGTATCTCTGCAGGCATTCCAGTTGTAACATGTGCCTAGACAGGTACATGCTAAAGGGGACATTATATTCAGTGACTGGCCTAATGAGGACTGAGTAAAAGGGGACAATGACATTGCTAGATCTAGACACAATGCCTTTGCATATAGAAGGATTTCTTACAACAATAGACACATGTTGGTCAAAAGTTATGTCACTGTCCGCATAAGTTCCCAAATCCGGAATAATTGCAAATATATATTATACCATATATATATATATAGAGAGAGAGAGAGAGAGAGAGAGAGAGAGAGCTATAGATTTATAGATATAAATATATAGATATATCACTATCTGAACTCTTCCAAAAAAAAAAAAAATGAAAAAATAAGTGGCCTGCAACTCAGAATGCATCTGGTTTGAAATCAGACCATATAGTACAGATAAACTATGTATGAACTCCCTTTTTGTGGGATACAGCACACATGAATACTATCTGGTCTTACAACAGAAGCTTTCCATTTTCCATAAGCTTAATGCTTTTTATTTCATTCTGTGCCAAGAGAAATCACACCCACCAGTCCATCTACAAATAGAATTCTTGCTTTTACCAGCCTGTGGACAAACTAGATGGCCATTCTAATAAATGTCTTGGCCATTGATCCATTTAAGACACAAGTGTCCCAACATAGATTACTCATGGGTAATCCCCAGGCTCATATGTTGTTAGACCAGTTTATTACAGAAGATCTCCCTTTAAGTGCGGCCCATTACCAAGATGAACACAATTTGTTTTTCTGTGTCTACAGTATATTGACAAGCAATGTACTCTGCTCTGTCTCATGTTAACAAGAGTGGCTATCATGTATAGTTATTTGTATAATTAAAACACATCTCTGTATTCAGTACATGCAAATGCTATGTACACTTACTAATAAATCTTGACAGAAAGTAAGGAGATAATCAATTGAAAATAATGTTTTTAACTTACACATATCAGCTTGTTTATTCTGAAAACAAAAATCAACTTTAAAGGTATTCTCATCAAATAAATGAAAAAAATAAAGTATGTACAATCCTGGCTGGGTTATTCTCTACTATATACAATACAACCATTAAACAACAAAAATGTAGTTTTCTCATAGGTTTATACTAGACTAACTGCCCTTATGGGCCATTTTTAAGTCTAGCTAATTACCCCAAGTGAGACTCAAACGCTGCAGCATGTGTATGTAAGGTAAACACCTTAACCATTAAGCCAGCCTCCCCACACTCATTAGTCATCACTCATAAGTTAGAATATAATAAGTTAAAAATACCATACTCAATTGCAGCTTCTCACACAAAATACTACATGCACTCCCTCAACAATTTTCTTATTCATTATAAAACCTAAAATATCTACAATTTTCAGAATAGCTTTAAGCATTCTGTCAGCCTTGCTGTTAACATACATCCAAGTTATACACAGACTAAGCAATGCTGAAAACCATTTAATCACCTCCTAATGTCATAATGGCACTTGGCTAAGCCTTTAACAACATACCCACACAGGATGATTATAAACTGATAATTAGTATATCCTTTGGTTATGCCTTACTACATTAATTAACATATCCTTTGGTTATGCCTTACAACATAAGTGTAATTATGTTGAAAAGTATTTTTCTCTGCAAAATGTGGTAAGAAAGTAACATAAAGGCTCTTGCAAAAAATAAACACTGTTGCTAATAGCTCTATTATGATTAATAACATTAATTTCTGGTTACAGCAACATGCATTTTCACAACATACATCACAAATGAGGCACAGAAGAGATAAGAATTAAGGGATTAAAAACAAAACAGATGACAATAACAGCTGTAGCCAGACTGCTTGCATTGCATTCCTGAAGACTGTCTGAAACGAATCACTGTAAACTCTCAAATGACTTGGCCGAGCAATCATGCAAGTAAATAAACATGATTTCATTTACGCAACACTCACTGCCACTCAAAGCACTCTTTGATACTGCCCTCACTTAGAAACAGTGTACGTTCTAATAATGCTCTAATTAGGTGACAGTGCAGATGGAGTCAATCAAAGGATGTCAACTACATGTTATCAGACTGTTCTCTTTACTGCTATAAAGTACGACCATGCAGAGCTGGCTGTTTTTCAGTTACATTCATCTGACTTGCTGTATGATTTGATAAGGTATTGAAGTGCAGTAAATTTTGGTTTATTCAGAAAAGCCATTGCATGCATAAATAATGCAGCAAGACAGGGAGGCAGACTATCTAAGGAAGCAAATATATGAAGAAATGAGCTAGAGTCCAGTGATAAACAATAAAGCTTTGTCTCAAAGTGTAGTTTGGGGTTGGGCGGACTCTTTGAAGTGTGCAACAAACTGCATTGAAACCCAAACTATACAGATGGATTGAAGTGCATGATTTACTGTTGCCACTGACATCCTTAACACGTTTTAACTTTACTGTGAAAATTTGGTAGTATTCCTAGGAATCCAATATAGAAACACTTGTGAATATGAACACGTTATTAAACTCTTAAAAGTGATTTAATAAAAGGAGTCCACAAATTTCTTAGCTCAGTCCTACAACTATGAGCATGTGAATGGTAACTAATAAGCTCTTAAAAAGAGTTCTAATAAGCCTACCAGTCTAAGGAACCATTTGATCCTTAAAAGGCACCTCTCCTAGCAAAATAAGAAAACAATGAGCAAAATGGGAAGATTTTAATATTTGAAAACAAAGAGTCAAAGAGACTCAGGGAAAGAAAACCTGCATGCATGAGAAAGGGCGAAGATGATGTAATATGTAACAGCTTGCAGAATATCACTGTTTCATGAACTCTTCAATAAAATTTATAATTACAATTGCCATAACTTCACTGCTTGGGGAAGTGCCTATGTCCCTTATGGACAGGAGCAATATGTAGCATACTCAATGCATAGGCACAAATCATACCTCGTAAGAAAAAAATCATTGGTAAATTAAATTAAAAAGCTGTGAAAATATACCTGCTTAGCCAACATTTCAAGTCAGTTTTTTTATGGAATAATTTCCCCAAAACAAACATACAGATCCAATAATGAAATTTAAAAACAGAATTATTTCTAACTTCCTAATGGATACAGTAAGTTCATGCATGCATATATCTGTCTTTGCATGACAGTGTATGGATGTGTATACATCTATCGATCTATGAATACAGTTAAAAAAGTCAACCTGTGCAATGATCAAAACCACTTCCCTCGATAACTGAAAGTTGAACACAACGTTCACGAAATACTACCTTGGCTGAGCATTCATTGACTGAAATACGAGACCAAAAGCTCTCCTTTTCCAATTGGTGAATCCAGTTCAAAAGAAAGCCCTAATAATGCCTACAGGTGAGCTTTGCCTGAATAGTAGTACTGTTAGGGAAAGTTTTTTTCTTAGGGTAATGTGCAGGGTTGAGACAGGTTTAGGATTAATAGCTGAGTAAGGCAGTACAGGGTGTATATATGTATACCAGGCTCAAGACCTAAAGCTGATTTTTAAAATGTACAGTACTGTATCTTTAGGAACCGCAGCACCCATGAACATACCACATAAGTGATACTTTCCTCAAACCTAGCACACCTATTAAAGAGATCTGTACACTTTTGTAGAAAATTAACTCTTCTCTGACCAACATATATATACAGTTGTCATAACAATTTTCTACCTAGCCCAGATGACCATCAAAGATATACTTTCTAGTTCCACAAAACTTTTAGTCTCCTCTCTACTCCACCCTCATTAGGTCCATGATAGAATATAATGCTCCCTTTGAAATGCATCTATTCAAACACAGGATCCAACTTGAAAAATCTCCGAGCTTCCTCACTAAGAGACTTAAGGGCATGATTATCATGAGCTATACAGGTCACATTAAAGCACCATTTGGCTTGTCTATCTCATACAGTATCATCTGCTTTATCTATAAGGCTTCAACTGACACAGTTGTAAAACCTGGAACACCATGAACGCTCACTCAAATGATTTAAATCACAATTGTAACATAAGCAGAACCTGCCACTGGGATAAACACATCTCTCAAAGAATTCCTCTCCACTGCAACATACTTTTCCTTTACATTAAGCAAAGCAGCTCCCTAACCCTTTTCAAAGACAATCTAAATGAGTGGAAGGGTAACTGTAAATTTACCTCAAAGCTGGCCCCACTATCACGCATGGAATTTGTATTGTCTATATTACAAATGGTCTATTCAATCAACAGCTTAGTAGTAATTAACCTATGACTCTATAACCATATGTGTGTGAATATATATATATATATATATATATATATATATATATAGATAGATATATATATAGATAGATATAGATTCACTTTATAATCTTGAAATACTGAAATTTTGAGTTTCAGTATCTCGAAACTATAAAGCTGAAACCTTACAAACCCAAAATACCACAACGACGAAAGTCAAAACCACAAAACACTACACCACACAAACACAAACACACCTACCTCCCGACACTATAAGAAACTAAAACAAAACACACAAACACTAAAAAACAAACACAAACACCTGCCCTAGCTAGAAGTAGGGGCGCCCACCTGCAGCCTGGCTACTTATATATACTAACTCCGAGGTTGCACTAACCACCAAAACACAGAAAACACACCACTACACACTCCAAACACACTCACATACACACAAACCCTAACCGAAACCCTTTAAAAAATAACACTTACCTAATACGCTATCACAACCGTGGGTTCGATATTTCCGGCTTTGGGATACTGCAGTTTCGTGGAACTGCAGTTTCGACACCTTGGTCTCAAGATACTGAAATTCGACATTTCAGTATTTTGAGTGTCCAAAGTGTTATTTATATATGCGGTGGTGGTGCTGCAGTAGCATTGTCGCCTCACAGTAAGACATTGTCCTGTTTGATTCTCAGCTAAAGCGTCTTCTGTGCGGAGACATGCATGAATGGGCGTACCTTCGTTGAAGGTTGTGCATCAGGGCTGGCAACTCTGTATGTAAAAATCTACTGTCAATCATTAGCGGACCGGAGTTCCGTTGTGGCGACCCCTATCCGGGAAAAGCCGAAAGATACAACATATATATATATATATATATATATATATATATATATATATATATATATATATATATATATGTATACACACTCGCGCACACACACACACACATATGGATAGATATAGATATACTTGAAAGAAATCTTTTCCTTGTTACTGTATTCTGATGAAGTTCTTCACATCATTAAAGGTTGAAAGCGCTCAGTAGGTTTTTATTTTTACCAGAGTGAGTAAGTTTTAATATATATATATATATATATATATATATATATATATATATATATATATATGGGTCTACCTGACATCATCGACAGCGGAAAACACCGACAAGCGAATCGCGAGCGCCTGAAGATCAACAATGCAGAAGACCGACGCGATGGATGAAAACACCAACGCCGAGGATGCCGACATGGGAAAAGGCTGTGTAAGTATGCGGTAGTGACGGACGTTAGGGTGCGAGTAAGGTAAGTGTGGATATTGACGGTCTGTGGGGATAGGGGTGGGTTAAGTGAGTTAGGGTTAGGGATTGGGTTAGGTAAGTGTGCGGTAGTGATAGTTTTTGGGTTAGGGGCGGGTTAAGTGAGTTAGGGTTAGGGCGCAGGTTAGGTAAGTTTGTGGTAGTGATAGTGTTTGGGTTAGGTTTGGGTTAAGTGAGTTAGGGTTAGGGACTGGGTTAGGTAAGTGTGCGGTAGTGATAGTCTTTGGGTTAGGGGCAGGTTAAGTAAGTTAGGGTTAGGACGCGGGTTAGCTGAGTATGCGATGGTGACGGACCTTAGGGTTAGGGTTTGGGTTAGGGTTGTAGATAGTTGTGTATGTGTGGTTTAGTGTGGGTTTGTAGGGATTTTGTTGTGCTTGTGTTGTGTGTGTGGTTTTTGGACAGGGGATGTGTTTTGTTTGTTGATTGTTGTTATTGTGGTGTGTGCAGTGTATGAGGTTTCGTGTTTGTGTACCATCGGTTATTTCGTTGTCGGGCATGTGAGGTTTCGTGTTTTTGCACTGTCGGTTATGTGGTATCAGTAATTTCGTTGTCGGTGTTCTGGGGTTTCGATTATGTCAGGTAGAACCATATATATGTGTGTGTGTGTGTGTGTGTGTGTGTGTGTGTGTGTGTGTGTGTGTGTGTGTGTGTGTGTGTACAGTCACAAGGTGCCATGCATTTTGTTGGAATGCAAATGGCCAATATTTTTAATTTTTTTTTTTTTAAAACAAGAAACATCTTTACTAAATTAGCACTTATGACATAGGCAATCAAACATTTATAAATAAATGAAAACAAACCCTATTGAGATAATTTTAGCTGCAAACATTATACATCACTTATAATCTATCCAGTCACTGTCAGTCAGACATTACATTGATCATTCAAATCCTGCCTTCTTTTAAACCTCATTCTTCTTCTGCATGTATTGTTCCCACAATTTCCATTTTTTCTGTGTAATTTCCTTCCTCCTACCCTTTTCTAAAGATCCCATTTCCATTTGTTTTATCTCTGTTCCTATATTCATTACTTCCAGTGCAGTTGATTTAGACTTTGATTTCTATTTCCTAGTAATTGCTTTTCTGGCAGCCACCAGAATTAGACTCAGCAAGGCTCTACTTTATCTAGGCAATTCCGATTCTGTATCATAGCTCACAAAATAATTTCCTTAGTCATACCAATTTGCTGATCCAGTATTTCCGACAGGGTAGTCTGTTAGGAATTTTTAAAGTCGGCCAACTCATTACACTCCCAGAAAATATGTTCTCAATTATCTCTTTCTTCCCCATCACTCCTGCAACATTTGATATCTACCTGTGGAAAAATTCCTTGGCGTCTACTTGGGGTGTAAAAATCCTATATAAACACTTGCAATCAAAAAGTCTAAACCTTCTACACAATGTTGCATATTTGGGAGACATACATATATCCCCACATTGTTTCTTTGTGAATTGCTTATCCAGTCTCTCTTCCCAATCCTTTCTAACCTCCTCTGATTGATTCTTAGAGTTATCATGCAATATTTTATGTGCTCTACTAATTATTCATTTTTTAACAGCAGCTTCTATTCTAGATTCTACTAAAAAATCTACCACTACTGGTCTTTTGCTTAGGATCCCACTATTTCTTCTCTTTGCCTATACTCTGATATCAATCTTTGATATGTAAGGCAATCACTAGCCTGCAGTCAAAATAAATTCTTGACCTCTCCCCATTCTATTACCTTGCCCTCTCCAACCATTTGCTCGCAATACTGTGGTTCTTTTGCCAGTTTTCTCCAACAAATTCCAGCCCCTTCTTGCCTATTGTTTGTATCCCTAATTGCAGTTACCTCTTTTGACAGAATCTCCTTTCTCCATTCACCTGTTTGCTTAGTTCTTAGAATACTTTCTGCTACTTTATTAATATAATATTCTATATAGTTATTATTTTCCTTAAGGATCTACATCCAAAATCCCAGTCTGTCCTTGTTTCTTGAGCTTTTACTCTGTTTCATCATCATCCCTTTCCACTTCGAATTATAGGTTTTTGCTTGTGCTATGTTTAGGAGCCCTAACAATGTAGCTCTGAAATACCTCTTCAAATCGGGTAATCCCAGACCATCTTGGTCTATTGGAAGAATCAGCTTATCCCACTTGACTCTTGCCATTCCCCCCACACACATAAAACCATTCAACTCTTTATTAATTGCTATCCAAATGGACCTGTATTTGTTCATAAGTTCATAGGTAGGTACTAGGCTATCGGCCCAAGGGCCTAAGTAAGCCTAGCCAACAATGTTTCCTGGCTTATGCCACTCAAGAAAGTTAATTTCCTGTGCCCCTGTGAAGCAGAGCCGCAGAAGTGATCCCCAGTCCTATTTCCCATCCACTCATCAAGATTTTTCTTGAAGAGTGCTAATGAGAAACTTTGCTTGACATAGATGGTTAGCTTGTTCCAGAGTATAGGAAGTCTCTGGGACAGGAATCTATCACTCCAGCATGTCCTGTTTATTGTGGTGACAAGGTTTAGGTCCCTAGAGCATGTAGCTTGGATGGATTGGGATTTCTTTAGGTGTAGCATGTCCAACAGCTCTGGGTTTAACATAGCTTTATATGTTAGGCAGAGATCTCCTCAGAGTAGGTGACATGCTACAGAGTAAAGCTGGAGTTTTTTGAGACGGTCAGTGTAGGGCATCTGTCTGAGGCCAGTAATCCTCTTTGTGAGGTATTTCTGTGGCCTTTCCAGCTGCTGCAGATGTCTTGTGAGGTACATTCCAAAAGGGGTGTTGTACTCTATAATGGGTCTAATGAGTGTAGAGTAGAGGGGAACAATGACCTCTTTTTTCCTGGATGAGAACCCTTTTGTGATGAGGTGTGTCACATAAAAGGATTTCCTGACTATTATGGCAATGTGATTATCAAAGGAGAGACTACTAACCACCTTGGTCCCAAGGACTCTTATCACACATTCAGTGTTAAGTAGACTGCTGTTTATGTGGTAGTTCATGGGTACAGAGTTTTTACCAAAGGGGATGACAATGCACTTTTTGGCATTGAGCTTGAGGCCATGCCTCTGACACCATGCATCTGTCTCAGTGAGGCCCTTCTGCAGGATGTCCACATTATTTGGTGACTCGACTATGGCTCCTAGTTTGCAGTTATCTGTGAACTTCATTAGCCAGAGGCCTTCTGTGTTAGCCTGTACTTCAGAGAAGTAGATACTAAACAGGAGAGGTCCCAGGAGTGAACCCTGTGGTAATCCACTTGTCACTGGTTTGAAGTCAGATTTGGAGACTGCAACTTTTACAGTGTGGGTTCTGTCAGTGAGCCAGCTGGCAATCCATCTTGTGATGTAGGGAGTTATACCTAGTTTAGTGAGTTTATCTATAATTCCAGAATGGGGGGGTGGTGTTGAAAGCCTTGGTGAGGTCAAGATAGGCTGTGTGAACCACCTTACCCTCATCTACAGCTTTGGTGGCTGCCTCAAAGAAGTCAATCAGGTTCAGAAGGCATGGTCTGCCTTTCAAAAACTCAAAGTGGGTGGAGTCCAGAGTTTGGAGGTTACCAATGTCTTTGTTTATGAGTTCTATGATGATACGTTCCATGGCCTTGCAGACCAGGCTCATCAGGCTAATAGGGTGATAGTTCCAGGATCAGTGGTGGCTACTCCTTTGTGGAGTGGGATAACTGTTGCTGTGCGCCATTCAGTGGACACAAAGTCTGATGTGAGACTATGATTGAACATGGTGCTTAGGTGGGGAGCCAGTTCGTTCTAAAGTTTGTGCAAAACGCAGCCTGGGATGTTGTCCGGTCCCATGGATGCTGTGTTTTTGGTTTTAGAGAGTGCAGTTTTTACCTGCATAGATGTGATTACAGGGACTCTGCATTCTTCATGTATAGATATGGGTCCTTTAGGGGTGAGAGGGGGGTAAAGTTAGCACTGAATCTATCTGCCAGGATGTTGGCAATATCAGTTGGTTATGTAATTTTCATGCCATTGTGCTGTAACTCAGATCAGATCTGGGTGTTGCCATTGAGATTCTTGACATAGCTATAGAATGCTTTGTGGCTGCCCTTAGAATAAGTGGTAATTTTGTTTCCATAGCTAGCTTTGGAAGAACTTAAAAGGGATCTCAGCTTCTTACTGAAGCTGACCAGGGAGCTCCTCCACTGATGGGATTTTACTCTCTTTTGCAACAGTTTCTTCCTTCTATTGTAGAGTTTGTTTATGGCAAGAGACCACCAGATTGACCTCCTTTTTTTGGAGGATAGTGTCTTGGTTCTGTTTGAGACAGCACAATACATGCACTTGTGTAAGTGCTTATAGAGTGCATTTGTGTAGGAGTCAGCAGTCGTAACTGTATTGTCCATCTGCATGGGTGTCATGAAGTTCACCACTTCTGTCTTAAGAAGCATGAAGTTGGCTTTGGAGAAATTTTTTACCATGATTTCCCTAGTGGTGGGTGGGGGTGGGATGCGGATATCTAGGGTTATTAGCTTATAGTTGGATTTGACCAATGAGGAGTTGACTTCAGGTGTGGAACACCAGTCACTCATGTTGGTAATGACTAGGTCTAGGATATTGTTGCCCCTGGTGGGGATGTGGTTAAGTTGATCCAGGGAATTGGAATTTATGAATTCCAGAAAGCGTTGTGCAAAGGAGTTGGTACATGAGTAGTTTTCCCAGTTAATAGTGGGATAGTTGAAATCGTCCATTATTAGGGTGTTTGGTTGAACCCTAATATTTTCCAGTATATCAAGAAATGACAAGTGGGAATCCTGGGGCATGGTGGGGGATCTGTAGCAAGCTACAATTTGGATTGCAGTTTTGCCCAGAGTTAGCTGCACTTGGATAACCTTGGATGCATTATGCTGCGCAACTAGCCTGGAGGTGTGGATATTCTTAACGAATATGGACACACCTCCGCCTTTGGTGTTCTGGTCCAGGTTAGATAGCCAAAAAGTGTGGCATGAGTTATAGCCTGGTAATGCAGGGGTGCTCTCTAGAGCCTTGAACCAGGTCTCATTCACTGCACAGAAATCGATTTTCTCTATTTTAAGGAGTGCCTCGAGTGAGTGAATTTTAAGATTTAGACTTCTAGCATTGAGTAGCATTACCCTCTGTTTTTGCTTGCCTGTTCCTGTTTCAGTGGTGAATTTATCATTTGAACCTTGCCTAAAAAAGGCACTATAGATGCGGCAAGACCCTTAGCCAGTATCCGGAATCCCAGGGGTGACAGGTGCAGGCCATCTCTGGCAAAGCATCATGGTCTATTGACCATGTTATCCCAGGCAGACAGTTACTGGATCCCTTTAGAATGACACCAGAAGCTTAGCCAATTGTTGAAGTCAATCATTTTGTCCTTGTACTGCGATATAATTCTTGGCGATGGCAGGATGCTACTCAGGGCTAGGGTCATACATGTCTGGGCTACAAGATCGGAGAGCTCTTCCATGTCTCTTTTCATGTAGTCCAGGGAGGTACATCTCAGGTCATTCACACCAACATGGACAATAACAGAGTCATATTTGTACTTGTGGGGTGATCTGAGTGCATGGGTTATGTGGTGGATCCAGGCACCTGACAGGCAGCTGACAGTAACCTTCTCCTTGTTTAACCTGGTGAGTGGGACATCAGTGTGCCTGACTATAGAGTCAATTATGACTAGTCTGTTGGGTAAGCTGTTTTTCCTTATGGGCTGTGGTTTATTGGCACCCTGAGTCTGTGGGCTATATGTCACTCGTGTTGTGTTGGGAGGTGGAGGTTGCTTGCGTTTCTGCTTTGGAGGTCTCTGTTGCTTGAGCAGATTATTAGTGAGAGCCTCTGTGAATGTTTTTGTGTTTCTATGTGTGGATTTTGGTGGTGTAGGTTTAGTGGGACTATGTGATGAGTGTGGTATGGTGCAAGTGTTCACCTTTTCCTCTTGACTGTCAAGTTCAGTCTTGGTTGGAGAGAGCTTTACCTCCAATTTGGCTAGATAAGTGCATCTCTCACAGGTTGTGGTGTTGGGTGGTAGGAGGAGAGGGTTGTCTTTGTACATGAGGCAATTGCTACATTGCCCCAAGATGCCCAAATTCATCAGATAGACAGAAGAGAACACTGGGAGCCGACCCTTGGACATGCCTGAATAAAAAACTACTTTCCTCTAGACAAGTGAAGAAAGTGAGTATAAGAGCTATTTTTCTCTAAGTAAAAACTGTTTTCCTCTAGGTAAAGAGGAAGGCTGAGTGCTGTAGTAATTTGTAGCTTATTTAGTGCTAACAACAAGTTCTGAACAAGTGCTGAGCACGAATAAGCAAATTCAAGTGCTAAAACTAAGAATCTGTAACTGGATCTTGTGGTAGATAGGCTACCTAGTGTTTACCACTCTCACTGATAAGCTAGAATGTTTCCCTCCAACACAGAAAGGCTTGGGGGGCTCAGAAGCTTACAAACAGTCCTGGATACAGCAAATCTGTATCCGGACTAGACTAGTTACAGGAAAGGTGGGAAACAAGCGTAAATGCAGGCTTTTAAACCTGAAAGTTGAAAGAGGTGGTAAAACTGCCCAAACGGCCTATAAACTACAATTTCTGAGCCAGAAACCACTCTTGTGGTAGATAGGCTACCTAGTGCATACCACTCTCACTGCTAAGCTAGAAGGCTTCCCTCCAATACAGAAAGGCTTGGGAGGCTCAGAAGCTTACAAACAGTCCTGGATACAGCAAATCTGTATCTGGACTAGACTAGTTACAGGTTGTTCTTCTTTTGGCTTTTCCGTTTAAAGGTTGCCACAACGGAACTCCGGTCTGCTAATGATTGGCAGTAGATTTGTATGGTGCCGTGGTGCCAGCCCAATGCCCAACCTTCAATGAAGGCACGCCCATTCACACATGCCTTTTGAATGTCACTCGACCATGAGGAGGACATGCAGACTCCACACAGAAGGTGCTCCAGCTGAGAATCTAACGGGAGAACCTCTTGCTGTAAGGCAACAACGCTACCACTGCTCCACCACGGCTCCACTAGACTAGTTACAGGAAAGGTGGGAAACAAGCGGAAATGCAGGCTTTTAAACCAGAAAGTTGAAAGAGATTGAAAAACTGCCCAAACGGCCAATAAACTACAATTTCTGGGCCAGAAACCACTCTTGTGGTAGATAGGCTACCTAGTGCTTACCACTCCCACTGATAACCTAGAAGGCTTCCCTCCAACACAGAAAGGCTTTGGGGGCTCAGAAGCTTACAAACAGTCCTGGTTACAGCAAATCTGTAGCTGGACTAGACTAGTTACAGGAATGGCAGGAAACAAGCTTAGAATTTTTTTTTTGTAAAGTGGAAAGGGAAAAAGGAGACACAGAAGATAATTCAAAATTAAGGACCTAGGTGGCTTGTCCTTTACAAATGTTCTCTCTGTATTAGGTAGAATGAGCTAGTGACACTATGCTGGATTTGATGGATCTTTACTCTCTTTAGGTATTGCAGCCACCACCACTTTCTTATAGGATGTTGGTGCTTTTACTCCTATTAAAATTCTGTTAAACAAAAGCTTCCAGATCTTTATCAGTTATTTTCCCTTCTAGCTTCCAAACTTCCACAAGAACACCATCTATTCCTGGGAACATTCATTATGATTGGCTGTACATCACACTGAAACCTGCTAAACACATGGGCTTAACAGCATCTTCAATGAAACCACATCATTTTTATTGATGTAAAGTTTATATCAATAAATTGTGTGGTTTACTTAGCATTGGACCTGAGATTTAATTAAAGACATACTTGAGACTGTGTGCTTAGGTTTTTTAGTGTGGTCATTGTTTTTTCTTTTGTTTGTTTGTTTATGTCCTAGGGCCTTGTTTTTTAAGTTATTGGTTATACATCATAATTTTCTCTCATCTCCTCCTATCCTAACTGTTAGTAATTGAGCCTCATCTACCTCTAACCTTGGAATATTTAATTCTTCCATAAACATTTCTATTTGTACCTTTTCTTGATTTCCATATTTCTCTACTTTATACAGAGTTTCATAACTTTTTTGAGATATTTCTAGTACCTCTGTGGGATCTCTAGTTATCTTCCTTCTTATAGGCTCCCTGAGCTTGTTGACAACCCTTTATACTTTCTGTTGCCTGAGTCTGTGTGCTAAAAGTTTTTGTGCTCTGGAGTTATTATCAACAAACAATTGCTTAACAGCAGTCTTTCTAAACTCATGCTTGAGGTAATCCCTTATTTTCTGTTTAGTATTCTCCAATTACTCCTCTTCTTGTTCTGTGAGATCCCCCCAATTCTGTAATACTACAACCTTTGTCAGTCCCTTTAAATAATTCATGTTACTTCTTAGCCATATCTCTTTCTTTAACTTTTACCCTATTTTAAACTCCTGTTTAATTTTATCCCACTCCCTAGCAATATTTTCAGAATAAATTTCTATCTTCTCTAATAGTTGCTGAATAATTTGCACTACCCATTTCTTAAATTCTTCTCTTTTCAAGAGATAGGTAAGAAAGCACTAGTGTCTCATTTTTATTTCATTACCCTGCATTTTTATTTTAGCTATTATTGGTGCATGATCTGAAATAGTTATTGGATGCATTTCAAAACTTTCAATTAAATGCACATGTCCCTGTGAAATATATGTTCTGTCTAGTCTAGACCAGTTTTTGTTGCTTGGAGAATAATATGTAAAGTCACTCTGAACTCCTACTACTAAATTCACATCTTCCATGCCAAATATTCTCATAACTTTCTTCAAATATCTACCCTCCTTTGTTATATTTTCCCTTCTGGGCCCCCCGGATACATCTTCAATACTGCAAATCAAATTCCATTCTGCACCTATAAGTAATATTCCCTACTAACAGTTGACTATTTCTCCAAGAATTTCCTTAAGCTCCATTATAGCAGTTTTAGGTGGAATATAAATACATGCCAGTGTAATCCTCCTCCCTTGCCAGTAACCCCTTTTTACTACAAATCTATCATTATCTTTTTTTTATCCTCTTCTATCACTATTGGAGCTCTACTTGCAATTATATAAGTACTCCCCCTTTCCTTTGTCCCAGGTATTCCACTGAATATCCATCCAGAAAACCTTTTTTTATCAAATGCACATGTTCATCTCTTTCCAAATATGTTTCCTGTAGTACAGCTATTTGTATTCCACATTTTTAATATAGTTCACTATTCTTTCTTTTTTGTATATATCTGCGAGCCCATTTACAGTTACGGATAACATGGAAAGAATTATGTTAAAAAGTCATTATTCCCACCTTTTATGAGTAACAGCTTTTTGTTAAGTGTCTAGTTCTAGATTTTGTGTCACATGCATACACTGTTTGGCAGGTTGATTTTTTTTTATACATTTGTTTCATGTCATATCCCTTTGAGCCTAAGTCACATCATGCAAAACTTTTTGTTTTATAAAAAGCCCTCAAACAAAAAAAAAAACACACACACCCAATTCTCCCCTAAAACCTATTAACTTAATACTAACACACAAAACTATGTACACCTTCAAATACTGAAGTTTTACTCTCTTAATTGGAACAATTGATCCAGACTGACAGCCACACTCACCGACCTGGGTTAACCTAAAAGGAAGGTTATGTACAATAAAATGCATGGTACAGCCTGTGCTGTTTAGTCTTATCTTTAATACTCTCCCAAATTGGAAAAAATACTTGAATGCTTTTGGAAAACATTAACTCCTAGCCATTGGAAAAAGCCACTGAAAGAAATAAGCATTTGTTTTTTATTGCTCTTTATCAGATTGTCCCCATGGAGACATGAGAACCAGATACAGAGTTGCTTCTACAAGCATTCATTTATTTGTTGGACAATGTTCTTTTTTATTTATTTGCTTTCTCTTGAAACTTGTTACTAGATCAAGCCAAGGGCCTTAATTCACTCATTCCCATATGCAAGAGTGAAACAAAGAACATAAACTTTTTTTGTATCCTACTCTTTTAACCAGAGTTTTCTTCTTTTTTATATTACAGTGCCTACATTTCTTAAAACTGAACAAGGAGAAAAAAAGAAAAAAAAAACAGGGGCATTTGTTTACTTATTATCCCTATTACGCTCGAAAATAACTCAGAAAACTTTACTTTACAGCATGCAGATTATAATACGCATTAAAAAAACACCAATATTAAGAACACAATTTTGTTTTATGTACAGTTAAATATTTTTCTCCTGTTCCCCCCTCCTAAATGTTCTTCTAAAC
Source organism: Protopterus annectens (assembly GCF_019279795.1). Classification (NCBI taxonomy): domain Eukaryota; kingdom Metazoa; phylum Chordata; order Ceratodontiformes; family Protopteridae; genus Protopterus; species Protopterus annectens. The sequence continues at coordinate 1,349,410,875 of NC_056729.1, read as the reverse complement.
ATTAATGACATGAAGTAGAGCATATGGTTTAGAGCCCCTACAAGTTTAATAAACTCAAAAAGTCTAATATTTCCAGATTTCCTGTTCTGTCATATTTCACAATTATAATTAATGCTTTGCAATCTCACATTTATTTGTCAATTCCCAAGTTGCTAGTTTTATTCCTGTTGATCTTCATCTCCCATAGCCAGTCTCTGCTTCATTTCCAACATACTCCCAGTTCTTCTAGTCAACTCTTGTGCTTTTTTCTGTCTCTCAAACATTTTTTGTTATTTATTATTTATTATATTTTATTTTCAGTTTGATTACCGGGGAAGTTCACTGGGCCCGAAAGTGCCCATTTTCAGTGGAGGTCCAGGGAGAAAAGCTCCATAAGCAATACAGTAAGGGTTACATAATTATAAAAGGCATAATACATACACAATATCAATACAGTAAGGGAATGCATATGCCTAAAAAGTACGACATACAGCACAGTTAACAGATATTAGAGTACATCACAGTTTAGAGGTGTTAGCATTTAGAGCAAACATGATCAACTGTCTTCATAATAAAAGATCTAAGGGTTCTTACATTATTATACTAGTAGAGGGGAGAAAGTTTACATGCAGTTATTCAAAATAAGTAAGGTATATACTTTATCTGCAGTCAATAGAAGTAATTTGCTATTTACAGTATATATGAATTTGAAATCAAGTGAGAGTTGCTTAATCACTTACTGAGAGCTTGAGTCTGTTCCAGGAGAATAGAAATATGAGTTAGAGTGAGGTTAGGAACAAGGAGTATAAAGAACTCCTAGGGGAAGAAACTGTTGATGTTTCTGTTGAAACATTGGAAAAGGTTCACTGGCACAGTCTATCTGTTATCTTTATTACCAGAAGAACAAGAAGAAGAATCTCCTTCTGTTTCATAACTCTCTTTTTGTTGGACAAACTTTTGTATTTCCTCTTTAGCATGCTCAGTATCTAAAAAATGATTCTGGCCCTCCAGGAAAAAGTATACTGAAAATAGCTGGGTTTGTTTGTTCTTCTTTCTTTTTCCCAGTTAGAGGTCACCACAGCAGAACTCCGGTCTGCTAATGATTGGCAGAAGATTTTTACGGTGCTGAGGTGCCAGCTCGAAGCCCAACCTTCAATGAAGGCATGCCCATTCACGCATGTCTTTCAAAAGCCACTCGACTGCAGGGAGAACATCCAGACTCCACACAGAAGGCACTCCAGCCAAGAATCGAATGGGAGAACCTCTTGCTGTGAGGCAACAATGCTACTGTTGCACCACTGCGGCTTACTGAAAATAGCTGGGTACAGCAGCTTAAATCTCATGCCTACTTCTCAGCATTCCCTGATTAGTGGAATAAATTTACTCCTCTTCTGCCTGGTGTATAGTGAGTAATCAATTTCCACAAACATTCTCTTGTCTTCTACTTGCCACAGTTTTGTCAGAATCAGCTCTTTCTGCTAGTAGGATTAGATCTGTACTATTAAAGGTCTAGGCTGCTTTTTCATGGGTAGGTTTGCAGCATACACACAATATGCCCTTTCAATTAACAATTCCTTCTGTGGAATACCAGTCCAATTGCTTATTTATGCTTTCATAAAATGAATACAATCTGTTCCTTCCAGCTTCTCTGGTACAGCAGAAAATCTTTGGTTTTCCACATGTACTCTGTCCTCTAATTCTATTATTTTTGAAACATCTCTGCTTGAGCAGTTTCATATTCAGTCAACCTTTTTTAATTTTGACCTCTGATTTTTGCAGTTTTATCACCATATCTAAATATCTTTTTAGAGCTTCCTCTATTTTCTGGTCTTTTTGTTATTTCGGTTGATATACTTCAGTATTTAATTTATTTTAATTAGCTCTAAGTACATTTGATTTATTTTTTCCTCTAGGTTACTGGAAGTCATGTCTTCCACCAAAGCTGGAGTTTGCACTGCTTTTTGCTGTACAGCTGCAGAATTCTTCCCAGTCATATTTTTCCTTACCTATTGTGATTGATTTTCTTTTAGGTTCTCTGGCTTTTTTTTTTGCTAGCATCCAAGCAGTGCATTTACCAGCGATTACTGAAATTTGCCCCAGAATACAAGTTTACTGGCTCTCTCTGTTCTGTGTTTCTGTTTACACAATGGGAGAGCTGAAATTAAGCTATTAATCAATGTGCAGCTATCTTGGAAGTCCTGCAGATGGTCAATGTTATCACTCTTCTGCATTTCATCAAACTTATTTGGTTGATGTATGTATAATAAAGTAAAAATGGATCATCTGCATTTGTGTTTGAATGTTTGTTTATGTGGGTGTGAATATCTGTGTATGTGAGAATATGTGCTTGTCTGTGAAAGTATGCATGTATGTAGAATGCTAATGTGCCTGTGTGTGTGTGTGTGTGTGTGTGTGTGTGTGTGTGTGTGTGTGTGTGTGTGTGTGTGTGTGTGTGTGTCTGTGTGAGAGAGATTTGTATACTTGGTAAGGTTTGGTGGGATAAGGAGTTTTTCTCTACTCTCCACTGTTATACAGTCTTGGAGTTAGTCTATTTAATAAATGGAAGTATGGGGGGTTTGGGATCCTCCTACAAAAACACTACTTTCTTCTTTTATGCTTATTTTCTGCAGTCTATTGTTTTAGATTATGTGGGTTAATATATTGAAATGTCAAATTAGTGAAAAATTCAACACTTAAATGCACACACACACACACACACACACACACACACACACACACACACACACACACACACACACACACACACACACACACATACACACAAGACATATAGCAAAGGTGGAGCCACAACAGACCCCGGGAACTATCACCCTATAAGCCTGACTAGCTTGGTCTGCAAGTCTATGGAGCGTATCATCATGGAACTCATTAACAGAGACATTGGGAACGGCCAAATACTGGACCCTACCCAGTTCGGCTTTGTTAAGGGCAGATCATGCCTCCTAAACCTGCTGGACTTCTTTGAGACAGTTACCAAGGCTTTAGACAAGGGAAAGTTGGTACACACAGCCTACCTAGACCTCACAAAGGCCTTTGACACCATTCCCCATTCTGGTATTATAGACAAGCTCACCAGCCTGAACATAAACCCCTATGTCACAAGATGAGTTGCCAGCTGGCTCACGGACAGAACCCACATGGTGAGAGTTGCTGGAGCTAGGTCTGATTCTAAACTGGTTACAAGTGGTGTTCCCCAGAGCTCAGTCCTAGGACCCCTCCTGTTCGGCATATACTTCTCAGAGGTACAGGCTAGCACAGAAGGACTATGGCCAGGGTTGCCAGATGTCCCTATTTGGGTGGGACTGTCCCAAGATCAGCAGCCTGATCCTGAGTCCCGCCTGCCGGTTTAAATCCAGGGCAGCCTCCGCTTTGTTTTGATTGGCAGATACGGCATATGGGCCAATCAAAAATCGCTAAACACGGAGCTTCTTGTGTTTAATGCGGAAGTTCCACATTAAATGAAGCTCCATGTTTAGCGATTTTTGATTGGCCCGTATGCCGGTATATGGGCCAATCAAAACATCGAAAACAGAGCTACTTCTGTTTAATGCAGAACATCGCAGTTCCACATTAAACAGAAGTAGCTCTGTTTTGCGATGTTTTGATTGGCCCATATACCGGCATACAGGCCAATCAAAACATCGCAAAACAGAGCTACTTCTGTTTAATGCGGAACATTGCAGTTCCGCATTAACCAGAAGTAGCTCCGTGTTTAGCGATTTTTGATTGGCCTGTATACCAGTATACGGGCCAATCAAAACATCGCAAAACAGAGCTACTTCTGTGTAATGCGGAACTGTGATTTTCCTCATTAAACAGAAGTAGCTCCGTGTTTAGCGATTTTTGATTGGCCCGTATACTGGTATACGGGCCAATCAAAACATCGCAAAACAGAGCTACTTCTGTGTAATGCGGAACTGCGATGTTTCGCATTAAACAGAAGTAGGTCTGTGTTTATTTATTTTTGAATGGCCCGGGCCAATCAAATAAAAAATAAACACAGAGACATGGAAGACCTATTTTTTTTTTAGTCTTCACTTACAGTCCCTAGCTGGCCAGTCGGAAATGCAACCCTGACTATGGCTGACCAAATTTGCAACCGACTGCTGCAAACTATAGGCTATAATTGGCTCTCTGGTTGACAAAGACATCCTCCAAAAGGGTCTCACTGAGATACCTGGTCTCAAAATCATGGCCTCAATCTAAATGCCAAAAAGTGCATAGTCATCCCCTTTGGAAAAAACAAAGTGCCCAAAAACTACCACATGAGTGGATGGGAAATAGAAAGTTTACCCCGAGGACCACTTCAATGGCTCCTGGACAGAGGCACAGGGAACTAATCAAAGGGGTGGCAAAAGCCAACACATTCTGGGTAGGCTATTAAATGCCTTCAGGCAGATAGCCTAGTACCTACCTATGAACCTATGAACATATATATATATATATATATATATATATATATATATATATAGGCATAGTGGTGGCTGCTGAGGGTACTGAACTAGAAGAAATTACAGTTGCATAAAATCTTACCATAGCAGTAGATATCCTTCTACTGTTGCAGTATCCAAAACAAACGGGATCTTCTGCCCAGGGCAGCGCGACACTTGGCCAGTATATAAAAGCCTAATGATTCTATATGTGCCATGTCACACTTATGCTCCCCACACAGAACTTAGGGCATAAAACGGACTTACAGATGCAACTACCCAGAACTGCCCCAGAAGAGAACAGTTGCCATAGACCAAAGGAGTCCATGTACCTTCAGAAGGAAAAATGCAGAAGGAAAAGGGGAAACCTTCAGCAAGAAGAGAATCTAAAACAAAAATCAGAACAAACAAAAGGGGATTAGAAGGAGGGAGAAAATACTGCAACAGTGAAGAGAAGGACATCTGCTTTTATGGTAAGATTTTACACAACTGCACTATGTCCTTCTATATCACCATTGCAGCATCCAAAACAGAAGGGAGAGTAAAAATGCTCAAGAAACAAAATGGGAGGTGGAAGATTGAGAAGATCCCTCAACAAACCCACATAAAATGGTTTCAGCAAAACCTGCTTTGCTCTACAAACCACATCCAATTTATAATGCTTAGTAAATGTATGCACTGCAGACCAAGTAGCAGCTTCAAGGATGTAACTGGTGTCCGACTCCTTGAAGAAGTCACCAGAAGAGACAACAGCCCTAGTGGAATGAGCTCCAATAGAAGTAGACAGAGATTTGCCATGAAAAGAATAACAAAAGAAAATGGGTTTAGATAGCCACTAGGAGATGGTTTGCTTATAAACAGCCAAATCCAATGTCCTGGGATGAAAGGAAATAAAAAGCTGATCAGACTTACAAATAACCTTAGTTTTATCCAAATAGTACCTAAGCTGTCTGTACAGACCCAAGTTATGCAGGACTCTCTCAGTAGCAGACTGAGAAGAAGGGAAAAAGGAAGTGAGCTGTACTGACTGATTCAATGACAACTCATTTACTATCTTGGGCATAAAAGAAGGATTAGTACAAAGGGATACCCTGTCCCTGTGAAAAACCAAACCAGGAGGAATTGCCATAAGAGTCTGGAGCTCAGAAACCCCCCAAGCATAAGTAAGAGCCAGTAACAAAACAGTCTTCCAGGCACAAAGTTGCAAAGAGCAGAATCTGCAGGCTCAAAATGAGCCTGAGTTAATTTCTCTAAAACAAAATTAAGGATCCAAGGAGAAGAAATAGATTTCCTTGGAGGCCTAATATGCAGGATGCCTCTAAGAAATTGTTTGATCTCAAAATAAGAAGTCAAAGGAGAATTCAAGGGCAGACAAGCAGAAATGGCTGGCAAATGGGCCTTCACAGAAAAATAGACCAGGCCAGAGTGGAACAACTCACACAAAGAAGAGGGGCCCCCACTGAAAAAGGGTCCTGGCTACAAGCTTGGCACCAGACAGAAAATCTTTTCCATTTGGACATATAAGACCTCCTGGCAGAGGGTTTCTTTGCCTCCTGTATAATCTTGAACACATCCTCAGAAAAAAAGTTGCCTCAAAGAGACCAAAACCCTGTCATCCACAGTGTCCGTTGAAGAGTAGACAAGTGAGGATGCATGAGAGACCACTTGTCCTGTGTGAGGATATCCAACCAGTGAGGTAACATGTGGGGATTGCCCCTGGCTGTATCCTTTAAGAGGGGGGAGCAGTGCTGTCTTGGCCAAAAGTGAAGCATTCACAGAGCTAGTCCTGAATGGTAGTTGCTTTGTTTAAAATAAATAACTTGCTGTGTCTTAGAATAGGAAGCTGACTTTACAGAACTGTATTTCTGCTAGTTTGATACTTACAACCTGACAGACAGGGAAGCATCCTGATTCAAATGCTGTTATTGGTAGCTAACTGTGAGTAGACAGTATAATTGTTTGCCTGATACCCCTAAAACAGAGCGCTACTCTGTTTTCTATCTAAATGTTGTGTACTAACTAAAGTGTACTGCCCAAGCTGTTTAAATTACATACACAGTTCTCTGTAAGTGCTGGTTACCAACAAGTTTGGTAATTTCTGCTCCCTGAGACTTTGATACAGTATTGTGTTGTCTCTTAAGCTAGTTACTTATCTATCTTCTAATTTACCCTCATCTCCAGGTAGTTCCCCTTCAAACAACATCGTGAAAAGGCTCACTAAACTCGAAGGACACTACCCTGCAGAACCTCAAACTGAAAATATAAATTGAATGTAGCCCACTACAAACTGCCAAGGTCAATAGATATTAATTTACTCAACTTTAACATTAATTTGCTGATCTGGGTCTAAAGCATCTATAGTCGGTCTCAAATAAAAAATTAGCTTACTCACAAAACTAAGGAAAATATAGATTACCCTAAAGACAGTGTTTCTAACCTCTAAATGCTAAAAATGATATTATGCTAAAACAACTAAGACAAAGAGATCTGATCCACTATACACTTACCTTATGGCTCTAAGAAACCTTGTGCTGGCTAGGCTGGCTAAGCCCCGCTCTGCTCACCCTCGCTATGCTCGGGCTTGCTTTTGGCTGACTCTCAGCATGGCTTCAGACCTCACCACTGTACCACCTCAACCTCCTAACCTTCTCTAACACCATAAACCATAATCATAACAATGATAATTTATCCTCTGCCCTCTTCTTGGATCTCTCCAAGGCATTTGATATGGTTGATCACCAACTACTAATACGCACCCTGAAAACATTCTGTCTAAATACTAAAGCCCTTCAGTGGTTCCAGTCTCATCTGAGTGACAGACAGCAGGCTGTCCTTTGGCAAAACAAACTATCTTTCCTAACCCAACCAGCTAGAATTGCCATTGTACGCTGTCAACTACTCTCAACTCTTCTCTATGCATCCCATTTACTCACTAACTTAAACATGTCTGTTCTTAACAAACTCTCTACCAGCTACAACCACATTGCCAGATTTGCCACTGGTCTGCCCTTTAGGACTCACCATTGTATCAATCTAAATGAACTTGGGTGGCTAGAACTGCCCAGTTTGATCCAGTATAACCAACTTATTATGGCATATAAAATTCTTAACAATCTGGACAATACTCCTGCACTTAAAAACATTATTACCCCCTATAATAATCCTAGACTTCTTCGATCTTCCAATGGATTGCTAGTTCAAACTATCAAAACTAATAACTCAGCCGGAGACTCTCTGTTTGCCAATTCTGTAGGTAGAACCTGGAACTCCCTCCCAACTGATATTACGTTACATACCGCCCTGAGTCAATTTAAGAAAAGAGTCAAACAATATTTGAAACTAAACTGACTATGTCAATGTATCAAAACTGACTAACTCTCTTCTAGTATGGTGTTAAAGAACTGTAATTTAGCTTAGTTGTGTTACAAATCCTGGACTTACACCTGGGTGTTTCTCAAACTTTGGAACTGCATAACTTGTTATTTGAGTATGTAACCAGTGTATAAATTGTATTAAGTAATCTTATTTGCTTGTACCTTGGAGCTTTTCTCCCCGGGCCTCCGTTGAAAATGGACATGAATCCAGTCAGACTATGCCGGTCAAGAAATGTAAAATAAATAAATAAAATAAATAAATGATTTTCAGAGAGTCCAGCTGAATCTTCTGCAGAACCCTTGGAAGTATAGGAAGAGGAAAGAAAGCATAAAGAAAGGACGTCCATCCTCCACACCAGATGGCGTGGCACTCTAGAATGCAAGACAGGAAGCTGCCTGTTCAGAGGGGATGCAAAAAGGTCTATCCGAGGAATACCCCACCGATGGACAATGTTCAGAATTATGTCTCTGTGAAGCATCCATTCTTGAGCTTCTGTTTTGGATCTGCTCAGAGAGTCTGCCACTAGATTGTGCTCTGAAGGAATGTATACTGCCTGAGGAGTTAACTAATAACGGACAGGCACCTCCCAAGCCCGAGGAGCTATCCTGCAGAGGAGGTAAGACTTCATACCTCCTTGCTTGTTGACATGCCCCATCACTGTAGTGTTGCCTGCATATACCTTCAAGGGGCATGGAGAGAACATGGGTTGAAAAGCTTGAAGGGCCAGAATCAAAGCTCTCATCTCTTTGATACTGATATTGGCTGACTGCTGATGGGGAGGCCAGAGACCCTGAAGTTTCAGGTGACCAAAAGAAGCCCCATACCCCCATGTCTGAGGCATCTATGAACAGTTCTTGAGAAGGGATTGGATGCTGAAAGAGCTGTCCCAGGTTGAGAGTGAAATGTTGAATCCACCACTCAAATTCCTTCTTTAAACAAGGAAGGAGAGGTACACTGAAATCCAGAGGGTAACAGTGCTGCAGCCAAACTGACTTGATGTACCACTGAAGCTTCTGCATATGCAATCTGCTAAGAGGGAGTATTGGAATAGAAGAGGCCATGAATCCCAGCGCTCGAAGAAACTCCCTGGCTGGCATGGCTGTCAGAGAAAGAAGAGTCTGAAAGAAGGCTGTCAATGACAAAACTTTTGTTGGTGGAAGAGAGGTCAACACTGGCACTGTCTGAAGCCTGCATCCCAGATACACATGATCCCGAGAGGAAGTTAGGACAGACTTTTGGAAGTTGACCGTAAACCCTAGACTTTGAAGAAGGGCGATATGGTGATTTTCAGATCCTGTAACAGGCAATTGGGAGAAGCCACCTGAAACAATGGGTCATCTAGATAAAGAAAAATCTAAATGCCTTGGAGTCTGCAAAAAGCAATTGCAGGAGCTAGGCATTTTGTGAATACCCTTGGGGCAGCAGACAGGCCAAAGGGCAAAGCACGGAACTGAAAATGAAAGGAAGACACACAGAAATGTAAAAACTTCCTGAAGACAGGGTGAATAGGGATATGAAGGCAAGCATCTTTCTGATCCAAGGATACCAGAAAACCCCAGAGTAACAAAAGAGCAAACAGGGTTTGAAGATTAAGTATATGAAAAGAAGGGACCTTGAGGGAAGTGTTAAGTCTCCAAGTGCCCTCATTTCAAAGAACCAGGAATATCCTGGAATAAAAACCCTTTCCCTAGAACCTCTGCAAAATGAGGAGGTTGAAGAATCCCTGAAAAAGAAGGCACAGACTCTCATACCATGCAGTAATCCTGACAGATGACAGAACACAAGAGTCTGAACTGATGAGTCGCCAAACTGGAAGACAAAGGGAAAGTCGTAGGGACAAAGGAACTGTTCTAAAAGAAGGGGGGAATGAATTGTCAAAGAGAAGCAGGCTTATCAGATAATGAAGGCTTCTGGGCTACAGAAATCTGAGAAGCCTTAGCAGGGGGGGGGGGGGGGGCACCTCCAACTCTTTCTGCTCTTGCAGACCTGGTGGGATTGATTGTGAACAAAAGCTGATCTAGAAGGATAATTCCTCTGGAACTTAAGGATAGGACAATCAAAAACATGTTTAAGGTCCTGTAAAGCTTTGCCTTTCTCTTGAAGAGACCTAAAATATGTCAGCAGCAGCAGTCCCAAAAAGATGTTAGTTATCGAAAGGAGCATCCAACAACTTGTCCTTAATGTCCTCAGGCAGAGACTGAAGATGAAGACAAGAATAACACCTCATGACAAACCCAAAAGCCGCAGCCCTAGAAGAGGCATCAGCAGCATCATAGCTACACTTACTAAAGCGGTGAGTCACTTGAGAAGCAGAGCTTAAAAGACATAAGGAAGAGGATCTGTCTTCATGACTTCAGAATCAGAAAGGTCAGAAATAATCTGACAAGCCCGAGCAATCAAGGCCAGAGCATACCTGGTCTTGTGAGTCTGTTATTTAACAGCCCTAAAGGCCAAAGTAGAAGCAGTGTAAACTTTTCCATTGCCTTACTATCCTTATCAGAAGGCAAAAGTATGGAAGAGGGCCAATGCTTAGAATGCTTGTCAGAAGAGACTGACACTACAGCAGGATCAGCAGAAGGACATTTGAATAAAAATTCACATATATATATAAAGCCTATCAGGTTTCTTAGGAACAGGAGGCTGAGAATCAGGAGACTTGATAGGAAAAATAAAAGTGCCTAACAATGCAGCCAACACAGGTATTACTGATGATGGTTTAGGAGTATCCACCTGAAACAACTCATTGAATCTTCTCTGAATATCAGACACTTGAGAAGAATCCCACTTAAAGTATTCCATCATCCTAGCAATGGTGTCCTCAAAGGTCAACTCCTCAAAAGGAGACTCAGGGCTAAAAGTGTCCTCTTCATCAGAACCATAAGCTAAAGGTGAAGGCAGTTGTGAAGAGGAAGACAAAGACCCCTCATCAGACACTGAATCCTCATCTGAGGAATCTAGTTCCCTAATCTTTTTAGAAAGGGTAGAGGTCCAAGGAGGTGCAGGTACCAAAATCCCTTGAGGAGGCTTTAGGGCCATCAAGGCATAAAACAAGCCTTGAGTAAAGTACTGCCATTCCTTCTGAGGATCCTTTGGACAGACAGAAACATGCTTCAGTTTTTGTTTTTTCTTGGAAAGGACATCAGCCCTAACAAATACTGGAGGTTCTGACCACTGGCAAGATTTGATAAGGAAACCCAGAACCTCTTCCTGACCAGTATCTGTGGAAAACCTCTAAGACCCTCTCAGATAACTAATCACAGTTCTCCCTCGATATCCAGAGCAGATGCCTGCAAAGCCTCAGAGGATGTGTGGAAGGACGGATTTATTCCAGCCTCCGATGGGGTCGCAACAGAGGAATCCGATGTAGATGTCAAATGACCTACAGAGCTATTACCCACTTCTAGAGGGATGCCAGGTGGAGTTTGGACAGCTAAAGAATCCGGCCAAGACTTCTTCGCCTTCTTCTTACCTAGCGGGAGTCCCTCAGGTTTAAAGGATTCTGCTATGGTACCCTGGGCTAACTGTTTAAGTCATTGGTTTTCAAGATAAATGGCCAGGGAAGACAAATGTCTTCTGAGTATCTTAGGCACAAATGCCTTACAGATACTATGAGAGGCATGGTCATGGGAAGCACCCAAACAAAAAGGACACTCTTCATGCTGATCCTTATGGAAAATCTGCCTTCCACACTGACATTTTCTCTTCTTGGATGACATGAACTCCAGGTAACAAAATAAAATACAAGACCAAGAACGTGAAATAAAAAACAAACAAAAAAAAAAAAAATAACAATCCCAATGAGGCACTTATTCAGTGGCTAAGCAGTCAGTACAGAAACAAGACATTCAGACCAACTAGCAAATGCAGCATTTGAACTTATGGTAAAGAAGTTCTGTGCAGTTGCATCCGTACATCCCTTTTAATTTCTATGTTCTGTGCGGCAAGCATAAATGCGACATATGGTGCATACAAGATCATTTGTTTTTTATATACTGGCCAAGCATCAGGCTGCCCTGGGCAGAAGATCCCTTCTGTTTTGGATACTGCAACAGAGATATAGAAGGACATAGTCAAACTCAGGAACCTCACATGGCCTTCCTGAAAACATTGGAGGGGATACATGTATCTCCAAACACCATCATACTAGGTGACTTCAACTACCCTAATATAGACTGGGAACACTACTCAAGCCCGAACACTCTAACCCAAAGATTCCTGGAGTTCATAAACTCAAATGCCATGGAACAACTAGTCACCATCCCCACAAGAGGAGAAAACATACTTGATCTCATCATCACGAACATGGGATCAAAATGTTCAACACCGGAAGTATACCCCTCACTGGTGAGATCAGATCATAAACTAATCTCGCTGGAGGTCCTCATCCCCCCCCACCTGAAACAAAAAAGACCACAGTGAAAAACTTCTCAAAAGCCGATTTCACACTTCTAAAAACTAGTGTGGTCTCCTTTAAGGCCCCTGAGCCAGTGGTAAACATTACTCAAACCGCTGAATCACTTACAAATGCCTTCTACCAGCACCTACAGGACAGCATGGATCAGGCAATCCCAAACAAAACTAAGACTCTCTGTACCAAAGGCAAGCATCCAGTCTGGTGGACCCCAGCCATAAACAAGCTCTACAACAAAAGGAGGAAGCTACTACAAGATAGAGCAAAATCCTTGAAAGGTAAGACACCTTTGATCATTATAAGTAAAAAACTAAGAGCTCTCATAAAATCATCCAAGGCAAATTTTGAGAGAAAAATAGCCAAGGACTCTAAAGACAATCATAAGGCCTTCTTTAGCTATGTTAGAAACCTAGGAGGAAACTCCCAGTTATGCTCAGAATTAGTTCAAAATTATTTGAAAATTACTGAACCTACACACATTGCCAACATACTGGCTGACAGGTTCAGTGCAAACTTCTCTCCCCCCCCTCCCCCCCAAAAGGAGAGATATCTATTCCAGAGGATTGTAGCCCCCCAAACATCTCCAACGCCCAGGTGAGAACTGCCCTCACTAAGGCAAAAAACACAGCATCCATGGGACCGGATGTGTGCTTCACGAGCAATATGTTCAGTGTTACAGCTGTGATATTATTGAGGACAGTATCAGCCACTGGATGTTCATTTTTATGGATCCGCTGTATGCTTTGCTTAAGTGGTTCACTGGATGGGATATGAGTTACAATCTCTGCAGAAATGGATGCTAGTACCTCCACCACAATTTTGCAAGGTTTTTCTATGGATGTGCAAACATGCTTTTAAATCTTATCCCATACAGTACAAACCAGAGGTGCAAATGAGTCAGGGCCATAATGACAGAGGAAAAAGCATTTAAGTTCTTCACATTTGAATCCACATACAGTGACACACTGGCCCCTACATTCTTCCACCAGTACCTCCCGTCTCTAGTAGCAGTTTTTAATAGCACAAATAACTGTCCACAGACGGCATGATTTTACCCTTCTGTGAGGGTACAATCTAACATTACTGGACAACCACTCCAGGACTACATTTGCAGATTTTTGTTGTTATGAAGCAGAATCCACAGTACAAATTGCACACCACACTGGCTCTTCTACAAGGGTAATCTCTCATGTGTGTACACCTGAAGGTAAATATAGGTACTGAACTTTTTATACTGTGATGAGTTTGAAGCTCAGGCCAACAGCTGGACAGGTGAAGGCTTTGGTCTATGTATCTGACCTTGACAGGAACATTGGTACAGCAAATAATGGACACAATGTAGTGTTTATTGCCTCTTCATGCAGAGGGTAGATAGGGGGTATGGACAGGCCAACATCCATAGGTGGACTCAAACTATACCCTTACTAATTGTAATATATAATGTTTCTTTATGCCTATGGGATACAATTACAACTGTATAGAGATCAACATTCCTATAATCACATTAAACATGACAAATGTCATACCTACGTCTGCAGGTTAGCGTTGCTTACACGTTAAGTAAGTTTTGATTTTTCATATTAAATACATAAGTGGCACACAAACATGAATTCCCTGTCCGAGGCACAAAATACATTGCTCTTAATGTATTTACAATCCAGATGGCTATTATATATTGTTTTGACCACAGGCTTTCTCTAAGGATAGCCCTGTATAAAACATACATGACTCACCATACTTCTGCATTGTACATCACAGTAAAAGTGCACTCCATGCTACTGCATCTGTATTTTTTTCTACATATCAACTTCTCTAACAACTACTGTAAGTAGTTATGTAGCTTCAAAGTAGTGACTGATTGTCAATACTGCAGTATGGCAATGTCTTTTACCAGATGTTTTGTAAAACAGCCTTATATAGCTTTATATCTTAAGGGAAAACTATATCTGTATGTGTGTGATATATATATATATATATATATATATATATATATATATATATATATATATATATATACCTACTCACATGTATTTATATATATATATATATATATATATATATATATATATATATATATATATATATATATATATATATATATATATATATATATATATATATCTAGGATCATAGGAGGTTACTAGGCTAATGGTCCTAAGGCCCTTACAAACCTAGCCAAGTACAACCCCTGTTCCCAAGAATATCAAGGTATTAAGTGGAACTAAGTCAACAAATATTGCCCCTGTTCAACAGGAACACAGGTGAAACTCCCTCAGTGAATTTGCGGCTTCCCATGCAATCATCCAAATCAATCTTAAGTAGGGCCAGCGAGGGACTCTGCTTCACCTGAACTGGAAGTTTGTTCCAGAGGGCAGGTAACCTCTGTGAGACATATTAGTCTCTCCAGCAAGTCCTGTTGATGTGATATACTAGGTTGAGTTCCCTAGAGTGAGTGCATCTTATACCATTTGATTTATGAATGTACAGCATTTCCATTAGAGCAGGATCTGAGATTGCTTTATAATCAAAGCAGAGGTCACCTCTGAGTAGCCTGTAAGACACAGAGTATAGTGACAGTAATTTCAGTCTGTCAACGTATGATATATGCTGAAGACCCTGGATTTTCTTTGTAAGAAACCTTTGAGGGCTTTCTAGTTGCAGCAGGTGCCTGGTAAGGTACATACCAAACTCTATTACTGGCCTGATGAGTGAGGAGTACAGGGGGATTATAACCTCTTTTGTTCTGGATGCAATGCCTTTACTTATGAGGTGGGCGACATAGAAAGCCTTTCTTACCATTGTGGAGAAGTATTGGTCAAAGGAAAATTTACTGTCAACCTGTGTGCCCAAATCTCTCACCACTGATTGCATGTTTAGAGTGTTGTTATTAATGTGGTAATCTACAGGAATGTCACCCTTGCTAAAGGGGATGATAATGCATTTTTTTCCATTGAGTTTTAGCTCATGACTTTGACACCAGTCATTTGTCTGTGTAATTTCCTCGTAGCATGTGGACATCATTTGAGGACTCGATGACTGCACCCAGTTTGTAATCATTAGCAAACTTTGTTAGCCATAGGCCTTTTGTTTTAGCCTGTACAGAGAAGTAGATTCCAAACTATAGGGGCCCCAGCAAAGATCCCTGTAGAACACCACTGGCTATGGATCTGCTGGTGGAGGCAGACTCACCTATTTTGACTGTGTACATTCTATCGGCGAGGCAGTTTGCAATCTACCTAAAAATATACTGGCTGATCCCCAGCTGGGTGAGTTTATCAATGATGCCTGAATGGGGAATAGTGTCAAAGGCCTTGGCCAGGTCCAGGTAGGTTGCATGCATGGATATGCCTTCGTCCAGGGCTGTGGTGACTGTCACAAAGAAGTCCACCAACTTCAAGAGGCAGATTTTCACTTTAATGAAGCCAAACAGGGGTGGGCTGAGAGTTTGGCAGTCTCCTATATCTTTGCTGATAAGGTCCTTGATTATTCTTTCCATAGCCTTGCAGATTAGGCTGGTCAGGCTTGTGGGTCTATAGTTCTCAGGGTCTGTGGAGGTATCTCCTTTATGTAACGGGATGACGGTTGCTGTTTTCCATTCAGCAGGTGCAAAACTAGTGTTTGGATTGTGGTTAAAAAGAGAACTCAGTGGTGCAACTAGTTCCTGTTTTAACTCATTAAAATGCAGCCTGGGATATTATCAGGTCCCATACAGTCTGTGTTTTTGGCTTTGGAGCAAGCATTTATGACCTACTCCTTGGAGATACTAGGTGGAGCGCATGTGATAGGGATGCCTTGGGGGATATGTGGTGTGGACAGGAGAGAGAACTTTTCACTGAACCTATCAGCTAGCGGGTTGGCTATTTCTGTGGGTTCAGTATATGGGGTGCCATTAACAACCAGTTCTGTGTAGATCTGGGCTTTTTCCTTTAAGGTTTCTGATGTAACTAAATAAGGGCTTATGGTTATCCTTAGCAAAGGAGGCTAATCTGGATTCATAGTTAACTTTACAATGCCTTATGAGGTGTCTTATTTGCTTGTTTAAGCCAAGGAGGGAATGCTTCCCATTCAGAGACAGTTCCTTCCTGCTCTTGGACAGCAGTTTATTTCTCTCATTGTATAATCTGTTAATGGTGGATGTCCACCAGGCAGGCTTGTTCTTTCTTAAGGCTCTTGTTTTGATCCTTTCAGGTATGGCTGAGTCAGTACATTTTTATAGATGCTTATAGAAGGCATTGGTGTAAATCCCAATATAGGTGTCCATGCTATCAGTGAGGGCAGGAGCTATGCAGTTATTAATTCTATCATGCATTAGGCTGTAACTGGCTTTGGAGAATTTTTTAGTCTACTTCCTGCTAATGGGGGGTGAGATGTTATTGCTGCTTCTAATGAGACTGATTTATGATGAGACCTCACTAGGGATGGCCACACCCATGGGGTGGTGCAACGATCACCCATGTTAGTCAGCACCAGATCCATGTTTGGGCCCTTCGTGGGGGTATCAACCAACTGCTCCAGGGCATTGGAGTTGATGAAGTCCAAGAACCTTTGGGCAAGTGCATTAGTACATGTATAATTTACCCAATCTACGAATGGATAGTTAACGTCACCTAAAACCAGGGTGTTTGGTTGTATCTTGAGCAATTCAAGTGGATCCAAGTATGCAGTGTAGATATCCTGGTTCATGAAGGGGGTCCTATAACTGGAAATAACTTGGAGAGAGGTCTTACCTACAGTCAATTGGACCTGGATTAGTTCAAGGGAATCATTTTGTTTAACCAATCTAGAGGTGTATTTATCTGTGATGAATATTGATACTCCACCTCCTTTACTTCTCACACCTTCAGTTTGTGGTCTGAATGTGTGGAAGGCATTATAACCCAGTACGGACAGGGTGCTTTCTGCAGCCTTAAACTATGTCTCTGTGACTACACAAATGTCAGCATCTTCTAAGGTGAAGGTTGCTTCCAGTGAGTGCAGTTTTAGGTTTAGACTCCTAACATTCAGCAGCATAACCTTTAGGTTGCTTTTTGAAGATATTTTTACATCAGGAGTTTTTTTTTTGTTGTGACATTGCCTAAAAAAGGCACTACAGGGAAGGCAATAGCCTTGGCCAATAACCAAAATCCCAGAGGTGACAGATGAAGACCATCTCTGGCATAGCAATGTGGTCTATTTACCATGTCATCCCAGGCTGACAGGTACTGGATCCCCTTAGAATGACACCAGAAACTAAGCCAGTTGTTGAATTTTTGTTTACACTGTGGTATTATCTTAAGTGAAGGTAGTATGCTGCCCAAGGTTAGGGACGTCCCTGCCTGAGACACATTCAGACAGCTCGGCCATCTCTTTTCATATAGTTCAGTGAGGTACGGCTCAGGCCTTTCACGCCGACATGAAGTATGATGGAATCATAACAGTACTCGTTGTGGAGACACTTGAATGTGTGTGTGATCTGGCAGATCTTGGCACCTGACAGACAGCTGACCACAACCTTCTCATTGTCCAGGCTGATGAGTGGGACATCTGTGTGTCTCACTATAGAGTCACGTATGTCAAAAAAATTTGGTTTAGATGCGCTTTGCCTTTAGGGCTTCTTTGGGGATACACTTGTGCTTGTAGCTTTATGTGTATTGAGGAATTTAGGTACTGTATTAGGTGTAACATGTTAGTGTTTCAGAGGTCTCTGGTGTTTAGGTAAATTTATGGTGAGTACCTATGGGTATGATGGTTTATGTGTTGACAGCACGGTTTATGCAGGAGGTGTAGTATGTGGCCTGACATATGTTCAGCACTGCTATTCAGTGAACAAGACAGCAAGGATTCCAATTTCTTAGTGTATATGCATCTCTCACAAATTGAGCTTGAGTGGTTTAGGAGTAGTGGGTTGTCAGTGTACATGAGGTAATTGCTACACTGCCTCAGGATACCCATGTCAATCAGGCTGGCAGAAGAAACAAAGGAGAACTGACCATCCATAATACTAGATGTAAATTTGCTTACTTTAATGAGGACAGTTGCAAATATGTTGCCTAAATACAAGTTAAGTTAAGCAATTTTCAAACAAGCTGGCCAATGAAAATGCTCAATACTGAGCCTTATTCCAACAATTTCCAACTCAGATGGGTCCTTTGCTACACTCTTCTGCCACATGGGTGCAGAGGGCCCTCTTAATGTAAGATGGCTGGTTTTAGTGCTCAGATAGTGCCAAACAGTCTAGATTCAGCAAATCTGATTCTAGCCTATGCTATAAAATGCACAAGTACTAGAAAAGCAAAATTCAGCAAACAGTTGAAACAGTAAAACAGCAAAACAGTTAAAATGGCTAAAACAGTTAAAAGTAGGTGGCAATTCAGTAATACGCAGCTAAAACAGTTAAAAGTAGGTGGCAATTCAGTAATACACAGTTTAAAAGTGCAGTACAGTGAATAAAAGTACTTATTTTTCTGAAGATTTCAAAGGACGCCTTGGATTTCATCTAGATTCACTCCAGAGATCAGAGAGAGCACACCAGTCCTAGAGCAGCTCCTGTAAACTGAATATAAATAAATACATATATATATATATATATATATATATATATATATATATATATATATATATAGATTCACTTCAGAAGTTTTGGAAACTTGAACTTCTGAAATGAAACCGTACAAAAACAAAAAAAACTCAAACACCGCTTTTGCAGGGGGGCTTTGCCCCCTGCACCCTATAGGGGCTGTGCCCCACACCCCGCTACTTAAATATACCAACTCCGAGATCGCGCTACAGTGGGGAAAAGGGAAATCTCCCATTTTGCGCTATATGCGGAAGTGCAAAAATGGAGATTTCCCACTTCCTGTCAACACCGCAGAAAAGATAAAAACATTACGTGCACACAGACCGTACAGGAATCCTTGCCTCTGTGTGCACGTAACGTTTTAATATAAGTAACTTCTTATTTTTTAACACTTTACATATTCGATTTACTGAAATCTCGATCATATGGTTTCGACCATATGCAATTCGAGATTTCAGTAATTTGATTATGTGAAGTGTTCCCATATATATATATATATATATATATATATATATATATAGAGAGAGAGAGAGAGTGAGAGAGTGAGCGAGAGATATTTATACTGCTACAAAACACACACACACACACACACACACACACACACACACACACACACACACACACACACACACACACACACACACACACATGCTGCTGACACCAGTAGGACTCCTGCCCTGGATAATACAAGAGCACGTTCCAATACATTCTACTAGCATATGAAAATAGCAACCCAAAGGAGGGCCACATACTACAAAGATATGAAGCTGCAATCCTAATCAAGTCGAAACTCAGACTACTGCCTTACTTTTCATTTCATTGTTACTTTACCACTCAGCCTTCTTGCACTACATACATCCACTTAACATTCTAGGAATGTCACACTAATGAATCTGTTTCAGTCTTTTCAGGGTATAGAATTTATCACACTACACGGGCTTTTTGAACCATCAAATTCCAGCTTAATATGCTAGAAATGCCATACCAATGAATCTCTGTTTCCTTCTTTCTCGGATATTAAATTAATTAAGATAAAAAAAGTCTATATCAATAAACTATGTACCCACATGTGAAATGGTTTAGCAATACCTATATTTATGGGGAGATGATAAGATGCATATGAATAAATAAAAAGTATTCTGTTATGGCAGCTAAGGATATATGGGAAGACAGTAAACTAATGATAATAGAAAAACTGAGAAATGAGAAGCTCTTGATCATGGATATGGATAGTAAAATACAAGCAATGAAAATGTTTTTCACTCCCTTTAGTTTTATATACTCCCCTCTCTCTGTTTCTCTAAACCTACTGCCTTTATACACTGAAAACAGCATATTTTTATTTTGCAGCACTAAAACTCAGCTATCTGCTGCTGAGAAACATGGAGCCTACCTGTTTCTAGGCAATACTGTTTCTCTCTCTCTCTCTCTCTCTCTCTCTCTCTGTCTCTCTCTCTTTCTGCTAATGCCCTTGTTCATCATCCCAGGCTAAGTCAGCTTTTCAGTGACACTCTATACCTGACCTGCATAGCTAAATAGTACAGCTGAAGTAGGAAATTGAAGTACATGGAAAGGAAATAAAGGCACATGTATATACCCTGTATGTAAATATATGTCTATACACACACACACATACACACACACACACACACACACACACACACACGCACACGCACACACGCACACACACGTGCGTGCGTGCACACACATTTCTACTTCAATGTCATCAAATCACATCCAAGTCCAGTAGCAATCCATGAACAATTGAGTTTACTAGACAAGCAGGAAACGGAAGCAGATTGCTAGGCCTATTTTTCATACACACACACACACACACACACACACACACACACACACACACACACACACACACACACACACACACACACACACACACACACACACACACACACACACACACACACACACATACAAACACACATCACACATATACCTACAGACAATTTAGAGTCACCATATGTGGAGCAATTAAAAGCCCTATCACTGTATTCAGTTTCCTACTAATTATTGATAGGTAATCTGTGTCTGACCTGCAAGACAGTCTCTGACCCAGCCCTGATGGAAATGTTGCATATTTGCAAAAACTAACTGCATGAAGGTTACCCACTCCAAAGATCTAAACTTGATCTCTGACATGAATAGATCATTCTGGAGAAACAGATATGTGTCTCAGAGATTGCCTCTTCTCTGGAATAGGCTTCCTATTTACGTGAAGCAGAGCTCTTCGCTGACTATCTGCAAGTGCAATCTGGACCAATGGATGAGAAATCACAACTTCACTCCTGGGGTGGTGCCCATGTCCCTTATGGACAGAGGCAGTCTGTAAAATAGTGGAGGGGGGTAGTATCAGTGTTGTAATTTCCAGGGGTATTTGATTTCCCAAAGGCTATTATTATGCACTTCTTTGCATTTAGTTTAAGGCCATGGCTCTGACACCAATCATTAGTCTGCATCAGCCCATTCTGTAGGATATCAACATCATTTGGAGAGTCAATGATTATCCCCAACTTGCAGTCATCAGCAAACTTGGTCAGACAAAGGCCATCTACATTTGCCTTGATATCTGACAAGTATATTCCAAACAGCAAGAGGCCCAGCACTGAGCCTTGTGGTACTCCACTGGTGACTGGCCTTTTTCTAGATGTGGATTCCTCCACTATAACAACACGTTAGGGAGGAGGGGGGAGGTTGACATAATGGTTAAGGTGTTTGCCTTACAAACACAAGGTGCAGGGTTTGATTTTCACATGGTGTAATTGGCTAGGCTTAAAATGGTCCACAAGGGCAGTTAGCCTAGTATTAATTTATGAACCTATGAATGTGTCCTATCCATGAGGCATTTGGCTATCCATCTGGTGACATAGAGGTTTATGCCCAATATTATGAGTTTATCTATAATACCTGAGTGGGGTATTGTGTCAAATGCCTTGGCCAGGTCAAGGCAGGTAGTATGCACTGTCTTACCCTCATCCGTGGCCTTGGTTACCATCTGAGCCCCTAGTGGGAGTACAGACCAGTGGTTCCAGACAAAGTCCAGGAACCCTTGAGCCTGCATGTTAGTGGTCATAATTTCCAAGTTTATGGAGGAGTACTTAAAATTACCCATGAGTAGTGTGTTGGGTTGAATGGTGAGTGATTCCAGTAACTTCAGGTGTACAGAGTGGTTATCGTGGTTCATGGTTGAGGACGTGTAGCTAGCAATGATATGATGGAGAATTTTGCCTATGGACAGCTGGACATGGAGTAGCTTAGGCAAATCATCCTGCTTGACCAATCTAGAGGTGTGATTGCTTTTTATGTACATGGAAATACCTCCTCCTTTCATTTTTTCCTTTTCAGAGGGTGGTCTAAATGTGTGATAGGCACTGTAGCCTTGCACTGCTGGGGTGGCTTCAACAGCATACCTCTCAACTGTCCAGATTTTCATAGAATGCCCAGATTTTGGATCATATTTTTGGTCTGTACCCAAATATAATTTGTGTTTTTTTTTGGCAAATCACTGGAATGATCTGAGGACTGAAGTCACTAAATAATAACATACATTTGAGTTTCAGACTTCACATCCTTTATAAAATGTATGTTAAAACAAACCCTACTACTCTAGCAACTTTTTAAGTTTATAAGAATAATATTTAAAATGTACCCCTATTTTTGGGCCTTTGTCCCCCCATTTTGTTGGGCTTTGTCCAGATTTCTTGCAGTAAGAGGTTGAGAGGTATGTTCAGCAGCCTTGAACCACATCTCTGTAACTGCAAAGACGCCCGCATTCTCCAGGGCAAGGAAAGCTTCCAGGGAGTGCAGTTTCTTGTTAAGACTCCTAGCATTGAGTAGTAGTACATTTAGCTTGGCATCAAAAGAATTTGTTATGCTAGTAGGTCTGTTGTCTTTGGCGCTGCCTAAAAAAGGTACTATGAGGGTGGCTAATACCTTGTCCAGTATTTGAAACCCTAGCAGTGACAGGTGAAGACCATATTTGGCAATGAAGCATGCTCTTTCGATCAGGTTGTCCCAGGCTGACAAATACTGGATCCCCTTGGAATGACAACAGTAGCTAAGCCAATTATTGAAACCAGTCAACTTCTGTTTGTATTGTGGTATCATTCTTGGTGAGGATAGAATGCTGCTCAATGCAAACATATTCAGAGCTGTTCACCATGCCTCTATTCACATAGTCCAGGGAGGTACATCTCAGATCATTCACACCCACATGGACTATGACTGAGTCATACTGGTACTTGTGGTTGAGTGACGTGAGTGCCTGCGTGACATGGTGAATTCTGGCCCCTGACAGGCTACTGACTATAACCTTCTCTTTATTTAACCTGGTGAGGGTAATGCCATTGTGTCTCAGGATGGAGACCCTTATGACCAAGATGTTTGAAAGCATGATGTTTCACCTCAGGGGCTTGCTTGTGTGATGTGTATTTTTATGTGTAGTGATTGGTGTTGACTTGGTTTTGCTTGGGTATAGTTTCTGAGAGCAGTGTATGGGAAGCCTCTGAGGCTTTGGTAAGTTACTTCTAAGTACCTCTGCATATGTGAGTTTATGCGTTGAGACCTTATTTAGTGAGGGGAAATGTGCATATGATGTCAACCTGTTTATCATTTCATTTGTCAGTATGTAAGAGTAGTGTCTCAGTTTTCATAATGTAACTACATCTCCGTTATACTGTTTGTTTCAGTATTAAGTGGTTGTCATTATATATTAGACAATTGCTACAGTGTCTCAGGATGCATATGTCCACCAGGCTGGCCACAGAGATAGCAGTAAAGTGCTTATCCATGGTTTCAGTGTTTTTTTTTTTCACTATGGGTTTAACCAGGGACAAGAGTGGAGAGATTTAACTGGACTGGGATGACAGCACACAGATGAAGAATGGGTGCTATACACAGTGTGAACTGCAGCTAAACAACAAGGTGGTGCTGCTCTGTGCACAACTCAGATGCTCCTAGAGCAGCAGGGGGATTGGGGAAGGTTGCAGAGATAGTTATTCTAAGGGAAATTTTAACTTGATAGCGTTTGCGTCTATAGAGGGCACTGCTAACCACAGCTGCATGGAGAGCACCCTTGCCTAAACACTGGGTTTATATAGAATCAGAAAAACAAGTTTTTCAACAGCAATGCCTACAGACCAATCAGAAAAACACACAATAAGCTTTCAGCAAGCAGCCCCCCAACTCAAATAGGTTTGTTTGTTACAGCACACTTCTGCCACAAGAGTGCAGTCAAAAAATCTCTTAATGTAAAAATGCTGGTTTAGAGCTCAAGTGCAGGACATCCACACAATCTATATACTACCATCCTGTAAAGCTAGCAAACACAATCTAATTTACTACTATAGCAGAAGTGGAAACATTTCAGCCTTGAAACGTGACTAAAGAGCAAGAAATGTAACAATTAATACATGACTCCTGTGAAATGTGGTAAAAATAATCAGCAGAACTACAAAATTATTTTTTTTTACTTTTAGCAGTGGATGGCCTTAGATGGAACAGATTCAGTGTAAATTTCAGGCAAATAAGGCAAATCAAGAGCACTTCCGAGGAACCGAGCCATAAGTATTAGGTTAGCTGTCCTTCTGGGTCATTTTAAGCTTAGCCAATTTTTCTCAAAGGTGAGAGTCAACCCCCATACCTTTTATCTGTGAGGTAAACACCTTAACCATTGTACAAACCCTGCTTTCTTTAGGTAAGTACTAAGCTAGCTGCCCTTACGGGCCATTTTAAGCCTAGCCAATTTCCCTTCAAAGGTGGGAATCAACCCATATACTTTATGTCTTTGAGGTAAACACCTTAATCGTTATGCCAACCCCCAACAAATTTCGGCAGGAGGTGAGCTCAGAATAAACAAAGTAAAACAAATCCATATATGAACCTATCATTTTTCATCATGTGATTTTTTTTTTACATCCAATAATATGAAATGAACATAGAAAACACAAGTATGTATTTTCCAGAAAATTGCTTACAAATGACTTCCCAACTTTTGCACACATTTAATATTAACCAAATCAGTGAGGCCAGTATAAGTAGTTTTAAGTCATAACTACCACTGTAACTCTATAGTTCCCAGAACACTGTCCATGTCTCACCCTGTTGTATTTAATTTTTATGTGATTTATCACAAAAAATACAAACTTTCTAAAACTTCCTTACTCCATGGTGTGTTTGCATAAAGCATCCTTAGAATCGTTTTGATAACATGCAGGTGCACAAAAAAATTATTTTGGCAGCTTGCAAGACATTTTACTCACAAGTGGCTATGCAACTTACCCCTTCAGAATTACAGTCATGGTGTGCATTTGGATGACAGGTGTACTTTAAATGGCCATGTAAAATGTAATGGCCCATATTAATGAAATGGTAATTTTGTGTCGCTAGTCAAACTATGTTTTCATTTTTTTCCAAGCACAGACTTCACTTTGGGTGGCTGCAGTGGTGCAGCGGTTAGATTTGCTACCTCATAACAAGACATTCTCTGGTTTGATTCTCAGCTGGGGTGCCTTCTGTGCAGAGTTTACATGCTCTCCCTGTGGTCGCATCGCTTTCCTCAGGTGCTCTAATTTCCTCCCACATCCCAAAGGCATTTTGCAGGTGGATTTGACACTCTAAACTGGCCCTAGGTGTGAGTGTATGTGTGCCTTCTGTGGAAGGTTGGGCACCGGGTTGGCAACTTGACATTATAAAACTCCACTGCCAATCGTTCAGTGGACTGTTGGTGACTCCTAACAGGAAAAGCCAAAAAGAGAAGAAGACAGACTTTACTTTCTTTCCTCTGTTAATGACACAAGTGGGGTATTGCCCTACCATTTTATAACTGTCATTGTGTCATTTTAGTCAATTTTCAATTCAACTAATTCTTGATTAAAACTGCCATCTGTGACAAATCTAGATATTCTAACCACTTAACACCTGATGACATTACTTTTCAGGAACTCACGGTGACAACTGGCAACATACAAGCATTTGTGAAAACTGATTTTTTTGTGGAACCTGAGTATCAGGAATAAGTATCAAAGTACATTTCAGTGCATTTTGTCTGATTAAAACCATGGCTGTAAATGTAAGAAAATTGCTGCTGCCGTTCAAGACATGCACAAATTGCATAAAGTCTTTTTCCTGCCATGACCAGATGACAAGCACGCACTGCTAATAAAGTGAGTTTAGCACTTTACTTTAGCAAAAAAAAAACTTTCTGAAACAATATTTATCTTCCATATTTACCAACTATAAACAATATTACCATAAGTAAGGACAACAGCAGCCACTATTGCTACTCCTCTAGTTTGGTGAAAATATTTACTAATAAACACAAAAAAAAATTTTCATAAATAAGTTTAATCTAAGAATCCATAATCTTGATTTCAATATGTGTAATTGCAAGGCTAAATAACATTGCATCTTAGTATATTCACCCCTGTGTTGTGGGGTACAAAATTACACAAATATTTTATATCTATAGCAGCGCGCAGCTAAAGTACGAGGACAGCAGTCTGGATCGACTATCCTGCCAAACTGGTGATACAATGCAAAGGAAGGCGTTTCAGAAGTAGACATGAAATTTTATGCACCAGCTGTTGCAGAATGAGAGGAAGGTATGAGAAAAAACAGTAGGAGATTCAAATCCCCTTCAAAAAGTTTATTGACAAGTGAACTTGCAAAGGAGGGAGGAGGAGAGAGAGTGACTCCAGCAGACATATGATATCAACATATCAACCAGAAAGGACAGAACCAAACAATGAATGGAAGGAGGGTAGGGCAACTTGAGTTTGTATATAAAGAGAATCAGAAATACAAGTAAAAAGAAGCAGAAGATAAAGACAAAAAGTCTACCTAATGGGAAATAAGGAGCAACATGAGCACAATAGAAGAAGAAGGAGAAGCCAACACAGGGGGAATGGTATGCTCCACAGGTAGGGGGCAACCTTTCAGAAGTTTCTGTGAACTCTGATATAAATTGCTACACATATGAGAGGTGAAATACCTTGACAGCTATGTCACTGATATTCTGATACAGTGCAGGAGAAGAACAAACACAGGTGAGACCCAAGAGAAAAATACAGGAGGAAAGAAGCAACACATAAATGAACAAAATTGCCATATAAGGAGATGATTTCATTGGAATAATGCAGACGTAATCCAATGGAAGATATACACCCAAAACAAACAGACATAAGTCAAGAATCCAGTGGGAATGAAAACTACAAGTGAGGCAACCTAGTTTCAGAGCAAACATAGAGGATGACACCAAATGTATATCTGTGGGGAGGGGTGGAGGCAAGGGTGTGAGCATAGGTAACAGCCAAACAGCAAAGAGTTCAGCTCAGAGAGGTAACCAAAGGAAGGGAAAGTGCTCAAGTGAAGTGATACAGAAGGAGTACAGGAAGGGAAAATACAACAAGATTAGTGACATGGAACAATGGAACATCCACAAACCTGTAAGAATAAAATAAAACTGATACATATAAAGCTGAGAAGGATGGGGGACAGGGTTATACTCTTGCAGGAAACAAAGCTGAAAGTTAGAGAAGGTAAAACAACTATGTGTCAAGAGTACCCAAAGGAAGAATATGACAACAATACAGGAGGAAAAAATCTGAGGTGGTGCTGCTGTTTAGAAGGAGGCTCCAGGTGACTACCCAAAGGTGATGAAAGGAGAAATAGGGAGAAGGATAATTTGGCAGGAAGAGTGAAAGGGATGAGATGGACTCTGAAGAATATATATGGACCAAACAAAGATGATAGAGAGTTTTTGGGTAAATTCTTTAAACAGTGGGAACAGTTGAGGAAGGAAGAAATAGAGATTACAGAAGGGAGCTTTAACATCATGCCTGACCCAGAAAAGGGTAGACTAGTTGGAAGGTGGGGGTATATTGTGAAAATGATATAGGACTCAGAGAAGAATATGAGAAAAGCAGAATGGACAGACATATGGAGAACAAAAAAAAAAACAGTTAAGAGGATATATATTCACAAGGAATTGATTGGTGCAAGCAAAGTAACAGGCTAGACAGACTGTTAGAGAAAAAGGATACCACAGATAAAGTAACAGACATACATACAGGAACAGCATGTAGTATAGCTATGAGTCTGTAAATAGGGGAATACAACCAGAGAAGCTGGGATTGAGATGGGCAAGTTATAAATGGAGAGAAGGAAGGAGAAGGAGGGAGCTACATCACAGAATTGCACGAAGATATGATATGAAAGGCACTTTGATCAGAGACCATGCAAGTCTTCTCAATAACTCTCCCTCACCACAATTCCCACACCGCTTCTAGTCTGTCCTCACTCTGAGTAGTAGACTCTGGATCTAAACCTATGTTGCCTTGCTCACTGCCCTTCCAACTTGTCTCCTAGATATACAGGATGTCCAGCCTCCTCATTACCATCATGTCACCCACTCGCAAGCCACATCCTGTCAGTGAACCTGTATTCAGTGTAGCAGTTCCTAGTTCTTGCTTATTTATTTATTTAGTTTATGTCCATCTTTCACTCAGCAGAGCTATCCCAGGCAAGGCAACTGGACACTGCCTGGTTAGTAGCTTATTGACTCAAGGCTTCTGAGCTTTATGGCAGACACACACTAGCTAAAAGGATCACAAAAACCCTCTCATCATTTGTATGAATTACTGACATACATCAGACTTGGGCAGGTCCTCAGTCCAATTATCACCAGCAAATATGATGCCCATTTTTTGGTGACATTAGCTAATGTGACCAGATCACTTAAAGACAATTTTTACACTATCAATGTTCACCCTGACACAGTGCACAGTCTATGATTCATGTTCTCCTATCTAGAATATAAGACAGTGTAAGAAACTTCTCTGTGGAAGATATATCGAGTTAATCACTGTATATTAATCAGATCAGACAATGGTAGTAGAAATAGTAAACGTAAACTCATCCTAAAGCCTGGACTAGACTACTACTGTTCACTTAAAAATGCACTGGAACTGTGAAAATTGCCAAATCGTTTACGACTAATTTTATTTTATTTTATTCTTGCAGTTGGTTTTAAATGCCATGTTAAATCAGATTTAATTTAAGTGTATATTTTGTTTCCATCATCATACATTTTTTTATTTTTATTGTTCTTTTTCCACTTTATTCAAAATGATTTGTAATAACAATTCTGTTGTGCTGTGTCTTTCGGCTTAGGGGTCACCACAGCGGAACTCCGGTCCGCTAATGTTTGGTAGTAGATTTTTACATGCCGAGTTACCAGCCCTGATGCACAACCTTCAACGAAAGCACGCTCATTCACGCATGCCTCCACACAGAAGACGCTCTAGCTGAGAATCGAACGGGACAACGTCTTGCTGTGAGGTGACAATGCTACTGCAGCACCATATACAATAACATTTTTGTAGATAGTTTTTAGGATTCTTGTACACAGACCTGAAGAAGTCTAGATGGTCGAAAGTGATCTTTGTTAACAATAGGTTATGGAAATAGAATATGATTTTTACTACTGATATTTTGCATGCAAAGTGTATGTATATATATTTATATATATATATTTTAGATTGCCAAATGGTGTAAGGTTTTTATATATTTCCAGCCATGTAGTATATTATCTTGGATAAAATCGCAGACTTAATAATCCGGTTAAATAAGAGGCACCACATCATTATTAATTTTATTTAAAGTACATAAGGGTTACAGTATATTATTATGACAGCTACTAAGTAGGGCAGGACCAGCTCAAATGTCACACTGATGGGGGAAGGGATGTGAATTTAACATGTGTACCAAAAACACTTTATTTTAAAGCATAATAAACCACTCCCTTGCCTGATAAAAAGTATATATATATATATATATATATATATATATATATATATATATATATATATATATATATATATATATATATTATTATTATCATATATTATATTATTATTTTTTCATCACTTGTTGATACTGGTACAATAATACTGATTAATATATCTCTGTTTATACCTCAATGATTGAATTCATCTGGCATCCAGCTAAATTCCTGTTTTTATGTATATATTCTTTATATATTACTATACTCAAACCAACTAAATTCCTGTTTTTATGTATATATTCTGTATATGTTACTGTAATCACTATGTGTAACACTGTTTCTACTTCTGTACCAATTAATGTTTAATTTTTTTTCTGAATCTATGTTCTCATTAGAGCTTTTCTCCCCGGGCCTCCACTGAAAATGGGCTCTTTTACGCCCAGCGGACTTTAGTGGTAAACAAATGCAATAAAATAAAATAATATAATATTACAAAACCCCAAAACCACTTAATAACAACTGTCATGAAAAAGAACTGTAGCTAGGTAAAATTCAGTATACACCTTCCATCTATTGTAGTAATGCCAAAGGTATTAATAAGACCAACATCTTCACTCATTTTATAACTGTGTCAATGTATCAATGTCTTGCCATTTTGCTGTTTTTTTTATTTTCCTGTAGCCCCCAAGCCAGTATTCAAGCATTTGACTATTCAAACACTTTAAATAATTTGTTGTTTTACACCAGAACACATTAAAGTCTGACCTTGACTTTGGACACATACTCCCCGGGATTCATGAACCTTGCACCAGGCGCACGCATGGCGTAGGCGCCCCAATGCCAGACATGGCCGCCGAGCGATTCAGGTATGATCCAATCCCACGTGCACCACCGGCATATGCCTGAGTTGCGCCGCCTCCGGCGTAGGTATGTTAAACACCCCATGTGCGGTGTTGCACCATGCAAATGAAGGCAAATAGCGATCCACTAAGTGGCGCAGGCGTAGCATAACGGCACGGCAATGTAAAACAAAAAAAAAACGGTTTACAGTCATCCAAACATGACATAGGAGTAACAGAAGGCTGCCAACATCAGGTGTCATACTGGTGCAACATGCCAATGGGGAAAGACACCGAGAATGTCAAAGGAAAACATGCAGAAAACGTAAATAACGACATAAATGGTATGTACGCAAAAACCAGAGCAGAACCCCAGGACATGTCCGTGGAAGGTGCGGAACAATGAATTAATATGACAATGTCATAAAAGAGCAGTATAAGACACATCAGCATCACAGCCACAATACACCATAGTATGCATGGAAAGCCACAACCACAGCGCAAGGGTTGCCAAGGAGTGGCGGCGGTGTCCTGCCCGTAACCATGTATTAGTAGTCAATGCCATGCAAATGAGGCAGATAATACTGAATCGCAAAACCCCCGCTGGCGTAAGGCTGCATCAAACGGCGCAGCGGTAATACACCGAGGAGTGGCCTAGAGGGAATACATGTCAATCGCAGAGGGGTGTGCCACTGTAGGAGGAAGCACATTGGAGCCCAACAAACAGGGGCTGTACAATGCACATCACAGCATCAGCACCGGCGTGTGAGGAAATAGATGCGCTGAGAGTACAGAACGCGCGCACAGATGCATGTGTACGAGGATGACTACGTTCCCCAACCCAGTCATGTGACGGCTGGCCCGTCTACAACCACGGATACAGGAAGGTGATGCGGAGAATATGAGGAAATGCGGAAGCAGTGTAATTGGAGTCGTAATGAGCAATCAACACCAATCAACCCACGAAGGGCAATTGGCGGCAGCTGACAACTCTGCATGCAGAATCCCGCAAAACAGGAAAGGGGAGGCATATGAATGCAAAGAAAGTAGGGGATGTAGCAGAATTGCAAAGAGCTTAAGAACCGATACAGCACAGCCAAGTAGAGAGGTAGCATAACGGCGGCAGACAAAATGCATGAGATGCCATGTGCCTGCAGGATGCACTCCAGGAAATAGTAGGTGCAACCTGCACAAACAGTAAATTAAGGTGTAAAGCTAAACCAATGCAGGCAAGTGTAATGTAACACTAAAGGCAACAGCGCAGTGCCAACGGTAAAACACGGAAAATAACACACAGATACGGCAGCACGGCCACACCCAACGAAATCACCCGGTCTAGAGCACAACACTATAAACTGTGTATGCACACAACATACAGCGCCAGATTCCCAAACGCCGCACTTTAGGGTGTAAACACACAGAGAACTTTTAAAATGTATATGTTGGGTGCTGCCGTGGCCGTGATGCATCGGTATGTGTTAGAGACAGACGGAGTTGCGGAGGAGGGTGCCGACAACTACTGTAGGCCTCAGAGGAGAAGGAGAGTGTTCAGACCAAGGGCGACCTACCAGGGGCTGCAAGACCTGGAAATAGTAGAGCATTACAGGGTGGACAGGGACACGTTACAGCAAATAGTGGAGCTGTGCCGGCCACGCCTGAGAACAAGAGACAACAGAGGGGAGCCCATCCCAGTGGACACAAAGGTATGTGTAAGCTTGAATACTGGCAACAGGTACCTTTCAAAGGCCAACCGGGATATAATGGGCCCCTCTCCCCCCA